>NC_092880.1:13785791-13926301 GCF_028372415.1 Notamacropus eugenii
GGTTGGAACAGGAAAAGGTAGAGCTAGAGCAGAGGTGGGGGGAAGTTGGTCATGAGAACACTCAGAGTTAAGAATGATGCAGGCATGCAGTCAGAAACACTCATCTTCCAGAGTTCAACTTTGTCCTCAGACAGTTACCACTAGTCTGAACCTGGACAAATCACCTTATCATGTTTGCCTCAGTCCTTCATCTGTAAAATGAGATCAAGAAAGAAGTGAAGGAGCACTCCAGTTTCTTTGACAAGACAATACAAAATGTGGGCATGAAGAGTTGGAGACAACTGAAATGACTGGACAACAACACTATATACCTGAGAGTTCTTGAAATGGCAGGGTGGGGAGGATATACCCCTAAGAGAACTTAGCTAGGACACTTCTGTTTGGGTTGGAATTGAGGAAAGAGGAGCTGGTTTCTATCTCCTCAAAGAATAATTTTATGTTATGCATATCTCTTTGTGTTTGTTTAAAGTCATATGACCAACCTGGTATAGAGTTGCTATGTTACATACTCTGCAAATGTAAAGTTCATGATGTGTTTATTTTGTGAGAATTATGTTGCATTTAATTAACAAATGTTAATTCCTATTCAGATAGGAGTGCCTGTTTAAGTCATCTGAATTTAGGACCACAAAGTATAGTGCCTCTCTTTGTTCCAGGAAACATGGTTGTTTAGATTGTCAGGCCAAGGATTCTGGAAGGGTGGAGTGTGATGACAAGCAAAATAGAATCTTTTGCTGTTTTTGTTCTAGTGTAATCAAGTGCCTCTGATTGAATCTTGCCTTTATCAGTTATGAATCTTTTCTAGGAATAAAGTACAGAAACAAGAGTTTCTTTAACTAGAAACAGTATATGTGTTGTTAATTATTTTAATGTGACTGAAGATCTTCCCTATCCACTAAGTGCCTGCACATTAAGGGGAGTTTGATTGGGGAAGATTTGTGGGAAGGCCCAAACTTTTTGTTGATGAGGCACTGGATCCTAAGGGTTGTGATGCCCTCTGGTTCTAAAAACTGTGTAAATACTCTGAGTTGAGCTTTTACTTTGAGGAATACAGACTGGAAGTGTTTTGTTTGACCAGAGGAGTACTCTGGGAAGTTGCTGAGGAGCCCCCCAGCTTTGAAAACCCACATGTCAGTGCTTCACTCTCTGGTAACTATGGCTAGACAGTTGGCTCTGTCTATTGAATTATGGTCAGATAGAGGAAGCCATGTTGATCTTTGATTTACCTGTATTTTTTTTTTAACTTCAGAGTGCTGACTTCCCTGAACTAAGTGAATGATATATGTACTTGATTAAAGGAATGATGCATGTGTTTGATTAAAGTGATTGTGAACCCTTCAAAAGTTGCCTTTCCTTTTACGAATGTAGATGTAAGAACTTATAATAGCAGGACCCCCTGTGTATAGTAAGGTGCTTACTGATACAAGAGGTCATGTTAATAAATTAATAAGTTATGCTCCTGAGAGTTGTGGCTTTGAAAACTGAGAGGATATTTTAAAATCTTACTTTTTTATTCATAATACTACAATTCTTCTTCCTTCTAAATTGTAAGATATATGAGCAAAAGTAAGAAGGTTTTAGTAAATCTTATACTCTAGCAATTAATTGATAATTTTTGGTGATAAATGAATAATTTACTAGTTAATCAGTATTAAACTATGACAAAAGTATTGGGTAGCTTTCACCAAAATTAACATATCAGATGTAAATATTTAATAATGTTTTCAGTTTTTGATGCAAGGAGATAAATAGTGAATTATGATACTAGAAATTAAGTGATATAAAGTTTATTTTCATTGCATTCTGATGGAGATGCTAAATAAATGAATGAGAATGGAAATATTTACAGGGGAACTAAATGGGAAAAAATGAAGTGGATCTAGTAGTATCACATCTCAAATTATATAAAAAGGTCATGATAATCTAAATTATTTTGTATTGATAAGGAAGGAAGAAGGAAAACAAATAAAATAAAATAGATTTGGTAATCAGAACCTAAGTAGAAATAAAAACTATAGAGATGTTTGTTATCGAGGAAATCAATAATGTAAAATACTATTCATGGAAAAACTAGAAAGTAGTTTAATTAAAACAAATTTCACACAAGTATCTCAATGATTTTTGTCACAACTAGTTCCAAAAAGAGTAAAAAAAATCTAAAAATTAAAATTAAAAACTATATTCCCTGAAAATGAGAGTTAGAAACAGAGTTAGAGAGAGAAACAGAGAGAATGACATAAAGAGATACGTGTGTTCATTCTTTGTTGCCAAAGAAGACCATGCCATCAGAGAAATGATGACATGACTTGCACCTGACTTTTTGTTTTGAGTGATGGAAGACTGTACAGGTCACCAGCCTCACTTCTCCATAGCTATCTGAATCCAGTGACCAGATATTCATCAGTATGACTGGAGATGACCCAGGATGAGGCAATTGAGGTTAAGTGACTTGCCCAAGGTCACACAGCTAGTGAGTGTCAAGTGTCTGAGGTGAGATTTGAAGTCAGATACTCCTGACTCCTGCCCTGGTGCTCTATCCACTGCACTAGCTAGCTGCCCTAAAGGAGATACGTAAAAAGAGAGAAAAAGTAGCTGACTATATTTCTCATCACTTTGGAGCCAGCCAGAATACGTGAATTGACAAGAAAGAAAAATACATAAGTCGATTAAAATATATGATGACTGTGTTTTTTTTTCAAATTTACCCAAGCACAACCAATAATGCAATCTTAGAAGAAGAAGAAAATATTATGATTGGAGGATAAAAACTTCTTGCATTTAAGATTTCTGTTGAAACTATGAGAATCAAATTTAATCAGGATTTCACTTCTGTTTATAAAAGTAAGACACTGCCAACTCTAACTTATTTTCTCTCTAATATTCCTTTTTCAATTAAAAATAACTTTTTTCTTTAACTCTTGCTTCATTCTTTCCAGGATTTCTACTGTATCCCATTCCCAACTTGTTTGGGTTTTTTTGAGGATTTTTTTTATAGGTGGTTTAGAGCCATTTTTTTTCTTCCACCCCATTCCAATTTTGCCTTCAGTTCATCTGACACGATAATAGCATTTGGTGTTGAATTTTTTTTCTTGCCTATTGGCTTCCAGTCTACTTATTGATTTGAGATTTTATTTTATAGCTCTGTTCTCTGCACTTCTTGAAGGCATATACAGGCAGAATAAGTGTCCATCTGAGTCGTTCTGATGTTTTATTGTGATATTGAGTGTTATGCTCTTCTAGAATTTCAAGTACAGCTCAGTCTAAGTACCTGTAATCTTTAGTGCTATCACAGTGGTCTGATATTAGCCAAAAATCAATAGCTGATCAACTGATCTGAGTTCTAAAATTCCTGACCTGGGTTAAGTTTGAGGTTAGAAATCAGAACTTACTCTACTTCTGGACTCAGATCCACACAACTACTATTTTCTAATTATAAAAATGGCTATGGGCTTGAAGAATATATATGTATGCAGACACACACATATATGTATATATACATGCATACACGCATGCATGTATATATACATAGACATACATATATACACATATGCATGTTTATATGTACACACATACGCACGCACACACACACATATATATATGTATACGTATGTATACATATATATATATATATATGCAACCTGGGTCTTCTTTTCTGGATCCTTTCATCTTGACTAGCTACATTTTTTCCTTCTTGTAAGCCTGATCTAATTAGTATTCAACTAATTAAAATCCATTCCAGAAGATAATCCCTTTGTAGCTTTGACTCACAGGTCTTTGCAATATTAGGTCATTGCAAGAGGAAAGGGGGTCTAAAAGGAAAAGAACAGGAGGCCATAGCATGTGGCCAGATCAATGTAGCTGCATCTCCGCTCTGTGCTATTTTACTGTGGTAGGAAAGGACCAATGTTCTTCTTACTTGAATGGCAACCAGTATCACCAGCCTTTGTAGTTTAGCAACCAATGAGGGAAACTCAAACCAAGCAATGATTGAAGCAGGCGGAAAATATATTCAATTGTTCCAAGGAGGTTAATGTGAGGAGGATGTCTACGAATTTAACTGGAAATCAATCTTAAAGACTGATTGGTTGGCTGGAAACCACCCAGCTACCCTCAAGTGGGCACAACACATGTAGGGGAAAAATTAAATGGAAGCACATTACAAAATAACAGTGGTTCAAATTCCATATACACTGATAAGAAAAGTATCTTCACTTGTCTCATTTCCAAAGGTCATGTTTTAGTTTTCAGAGTGCAAGAGGTAAGTCCATATTACTTCTTCCCAAATCCTCACTCTCTGTTCTAATCCTTTTATTTCCTTATTCCTTTCCCACTGTGTACTTTGAAAGTCACACCTTATGGCATTCCTTAACTGCTCCCTTTGAATGAAAATTAGTTTACCCCAGATGGCAATGCATTCCTTATAACCTTCTGTCTTGGGGAACATTCTTCTTTTACCTTCAGGGAAAGTAGCAAGAGTGGGATTACTGAGAGTTTGTCATTGCCACTTTCAGGCAATTTATCTCCTTTTGTTTCTTTTCGCTTTAAGTTGCAAATACGTTTTTCCTTACTCTCATACTCAAACTCCTCCATGTTTCCAGAACTTATCAAATTCCATAACACTTTAAGAAATGTTGCTTTTTTTTCTGTATTTTTTCAATATTTCTGAAAACTTTAATGATAAAGGAGTAGTAAAATGGTTTAGTGGATAGAACACTGGGTTTTGAATTAAGATGACTTGAGTACACATTTGTCCCCATGCCCTTAATAGCTGTGTGATCCTCTGCAGGGCAATTAAATGGATAGAGCTCCAGGCCTGAAGTCAGGAGGACCTTAGTCAAAATCTGGCTTCAGGACCTTACTAGGTGTGTGATCCTGGTCAATTCACTTAATCCTGTTTACCTTAGTTTCCTAAACTGTTAAATGAACTGCAGAAGGAAATGGCAAGCTGTAACAGCAAGCAAAGTAGGCACAAGCCACAATAATATCTCTGATAAAGTGCTCTATGCAATATATCTGAAATTTGGGAAACTCGACAGTGGCCACTGGGTTAGAAAATATAATGTTTATGTTCCAGTTCTAAAAAAGTGCAATGCCAAAAATGTTCAGTTTGTTGAAGAATTGTGCTCATTTCACATGCCAGCAATGTTATGTTTCAGATTGTCCAACTAGGCTTTAGCAATATGTGAACTGAGAATTACCAGAAGAGCTGGCTGGTTTGCAAAGAGGCAGTGGAACTAGAGACCAAATTGCCAAGATTCACCAAATTATAGCAAAATAAAAACAAGAGAGTTTTCTTCTATTATGTTTTCTGTTTCCTTTGTTTATTGTTTCTTAATGTCTCATGTTTATCTTCCAGTTTTCCAATTAAATTTCTAATGAATTATTTTCTTCAGTGAGTTATTATACCTTTTTAATCAATTGGCTAATTTTGTCTCTTAAGGTGTCCTTTAATAAATTGTGCATTTATTTTTTACCAAGATGTTAATTCTGTTTTCAAAATGTTCTTCAATGGCTTTCTTTTCTCATTTTTTTATTTTGCCATGCTCTTTGATTTTTACTTTTTTTGCTCTTTCTTTTTCTATTTTAGGAATTTTTTATGCTTGTTTCTAACGAATTTATTTTCCTCTGGGGGACTTTGCTTATAACTGTTTTCATGTTATTCTCTTCGTCTAAACTTTTGTATTGATCTTCCCTCTTACCATAATTGAAATTTGTGGTAAAATTCTCTTTTTATTCTTTGCTGATTTTCCTGTCCATTCCTTGACTTTGAACTTTATGTTACCATTGGGCTCTGTGGAGCTGGGGAAGGGACATTGTCACATGCTTAAAGCTTTTTTTCCTTTCTATTTTCTATCCAACAATTTTGGATGTCTCGAAGTTTTCTGTACTTCCAAGGAGGTGTGAACTGGGGAGAAGAGTGGTGGTCATTATTCTTTTGATCTGTTCTTTGGTCTTTTTCCAGAGAGGGTCACTTGTCCCTTTTAGCCTCAAATAATATTACCCCTTAGGGCTCCTGTTTCCTTCTACCTACCCTGGAACTGTGATCCAGAAGTGAGTGTGGGCAAAGAGCGGCTAAACAGTGCTTAGTCAGGTGTGCAGTGCTAGCACAGGACTCTCCTGCAACATCTTTCTGACCAGTTATCCAATCCTTTTTTTGTCTCTGGGCTGAGAACTCCTGAAGATGTTGTTGTTAAGCCCTTTCCAAGGCTTGCTGCTAGTGTTGCTTCCACAAGTACTCTGGGCTGGCACACACCCCAGGGTCAGAAAAGAAAAAACAACCATCTTTTGACCTCCCAAATTTTCTAGCGCTCAGAAAAAAAAGTATCAGTATGATTTTTTTGTTGGCTAAGCTGTTATAGCATTTGATTTGAAGCATATTTTAAAGCTATCTGAAGGGGAATTTTGGGAGAGGTTGACTGTTGTGCCTTCTTAACATTGCCATTTGATTCTGACTCATCTATGCAAAGTTATAAAAAGGGAAAAGAATTTTATAAACATCATCTCCTCATATAGGTGAAGAAAATGGGGGTCAAAGGGGCCTACTGACTTAACCAAGTTCACATAACTGCAAGTTATATAATAGAACTCGGTTATTATCTTTAATCACCATATTTTTTTTCTTTCCTCTGTGTCCAAGCTCTCTGATGCATAGAGCTGAATTTACATAAAAGGAGAGACGGGCAGATACTTTTTATTCCAGGTACTCGGGGAATTGTTAGATTCCTCATGAAAAAGTCCTTGGCAGCTTAGGTCCGGAAAACTAATACCCAGTTCAGAAGAGCTCAGAGTTAAGCAAAACTGTAAGTCAAGTACCCTGACTCAAATCCCAGGACTCTTTCTATCACATTACCTCATTAACAATGTTTCATATATTGGCTAAAGTCAGAACTCTTTTCTCATTAGTATTTAAAAGGGAGCTGAGAGAGGAGATATCCCCATGACCAAAGAAGAATGAGACTAATTTTGTTTTTTAAGGAAGCCTGACTGCATAGAACACAATCAACATTATGGAATGAGGTTGCTAATTTTTTTTGCAAATTATAGAGGACTGAGGCCAGTATTTTACAGATTAATTGAGAGGTGGTGTAGTAGAGAATGAAGAGTAATGTTGAGTCTATTCAAGAAATAAGTGGTTCTGAATTACCACTCTCAGATTTTCCTACTATGTGCTTTTGGACATGTCACTTACCGTAAGTCTCACTTTTCTTATCCATGAAATGAAGAAAAACAGATAGTTATATTGTATATATCCCAGGCTTGCTTGAGACTCACACAATAAACTATATGTCAAGCTTTTATTCTCATAACTTAAATGGAAATATGCGTACCAGCTAATAGTCTATGAGTAGTTTATTTTCATCCTTTGTGTTAAAAAAATGAATTGAGTGAATATGATTTCATTCCATGTTAGGTAGATAAATATGGAGTATTTTATCATCCTAATAGCTCATATCAAACAAAATGTCTAGCTTTTGTAGGATAGACCTCTAAACTCCTTGCTCTCTTTATATGCTATGACATTACTAGGGGCCAAGATTCAGGACAGACCATAGAGTACCTTCACAACAATGGCAAGCATCCCATGAGCCCCAAAAGATCACTTGTTTTCATATTACGGAGGGCTATACTCTGATATATATGACTTTTTTTGAACCACTTAAGATTGTGGTTAAGAAATTTTTTTTTTTAAATACCATGGGATTAGTTTTCATTTTAATTGCACACCTACAGTATACAAATATTCTATCTAACACTACATAGACAAAGACAAACATGATTTCGGTCATCTTTACTTTGATGAAGTTGAAAATATTTGTTAAATAGTTCCATGAGACGGATTTTGAATTTATCTTAAATTTCCTGGGCATTTGCTCAGGCACACTTCTTTTTTCAAACTTAGATTTTTTTCATATAAGAAACTGAGATACACATTCTCTTCATGTTTGTTTCTTTAGTTTCTACCGACACATTCCCAAATCGGGGTGCTACTGTTTTTCAATAACTGATCTTGTTACCCTTCTGAGACTGATTTCAAAGATAATCTCTTAACCCAAAGGAAAGAGCGATATTTAAATTATCCTGAATTGGAGATGTAGGAAGAGAGACATTGCTAAGTACTGAAAGTCTCAGCATTGAACCTAAAATCATATCTTCAAAACAATTCCATTTACTAATGCTTTCCGAATCTATCCATGATATCATTCAAGGCAGACAAAGATACATGAGAACACCTTTCATCATAAGAACGTTTAGAAAAAAGCAGGACAGATAAGTACTAAATTTTAGAAAGATAACTTTGTCTACAAGGCAGGATAGACTCAATGCCAAATTGTAGTAGAGATATGCTACAAAAATTTAGGATAAAGGGAGATTTCTCTGGACTGGAGGGATGAGGAACTCAAAGTAAGCCACAGATTCTATGAAGCAGAGGAAAGGAGTGAAAACATTCCAGATATGGTGGTGAGGGTTGGGGGAGTCACTAGGGGACAAAGAATAACAGGTTGGATGGAAAGTAATAAAATTACTTTCCTGGAGCATATTCTGAATGAAATTGTGTAGGAGGAATGAAAATATTGGATTAGGCCAAGTACTGTGTGTGTGGGGGGGCGGGGGGGTTGTCCTTCTTTGCCAAAGAAGACCATGCCATCAGAGAAATGATGACATGAGGGCTGTGCAGGTCACCAGTCTCATTTCTCCTCCACAGCCATTTGAATGCAGTGACCAGATATTCATCAGGATGACTGGAGATGATCCAGGATGAGGCAATTGGGATTAAGTGACTTGCCCAAGGTCACACAGCTAGTGAGTGTCAAGTGTGTGAGGTGAGATTTGAAGTCAAATTCTCCTGACTCCCGCACTGGTGCTCTATACACTGCACCACCTAGCTACCCTGCCAAGTAATGTATTCTAATTGTGAAAGACTTTTATATATTTGATCCTAAAGGTAATTGAGAGACATTACAGTTTGTTGGGTGGGGGAATACTAAGGTCAGAACAGTATTTCATGAAATTTTCTTTTTTTTTTCTCTCTTTCTTTTTATTTTTTTTTATTTTTTTAATTAATTTCTTTATTTCACTTCTAACATTCATTTTCACAGAATTTTTGGGCTCCAAATTTTCTCCCCCCTTGTCCCGTCCCCCCACCCCAAAACACCGAGCATTCCAATTGCCCCCATCACCACTCCACTCACTCCTCCATCATTCCTCTCTGCACTTGTCTCCATCCTCTCCTTTGTCCTGTTGGGCCAAATAACTTTCTATACCCCTTTACCTGTATTTCTTATTTCCTAGCGGCAAGAACAGTACTTGACAGTTATTCCTAAAACTTTGAGTTCCAACTTTTTTCCTCCCTCCCTCCCCACCCCCTCCTTTTGGAAGGCAAGCAATACAATATAGGCCAAACTGTGTAGTTTTGCAAATGACTTCCATAATAGTCGTGTTGTATAAGACTAACTATATTTCCCTTCATCCTATCCTGCCTCCAATTACTTCTATTCTCTCTTTTGATCCTATCCCTTCCCGTGAGTGTCGACCTCAAATTGTACACTCCTCTCCATGCCCTCCCTTCCATCGTCCCCCCCACCCTGTTTATCTCCTTGTCCCCCACCTTCCTGTATTGTAAGATAGGTTTTCATACCAAAATGAGTGTGCTTTTTATTCCTTCCTTTAGTGGAATGTGATGAGAGTAAACTTCATGTTTTTCTCTCACCTCCCCTCTTTTCCCCCAAACTAAAAAAATCTTTTGCTTGCCTCTTTTATGAGAGATAATTTGCCCCATTCCATTTCTCCCTTTTTTCCTCCCATATATTTCTCTCTCACTGCTTGATTTCATTTTTTTTTTAAGGTATGATCCCATCCTATTCAATTCACTCTGCGTACTCTGTCTCTGTGAGTGTGTGCGTGTGCATGTGTGTGTGTGTAATCCCACCAAGTACCCAGATACTGAATAGTTTCAAGAGTTACTAATATTGTTTTTCCATGTAGGGATGTAAACAGTTCAACTTTTATAAGTCCCTTATGACTTCGCTTTGCTGTTTACCTTTTCATGCTTCTCTCCATTCTTGTGTTTGAAAGTCAAATTTTCTTTTTAGCTCTGGTCTTTTCATCAAGAATGCTTGAAAGTCCTCTATTTCATTGAAAAACCAATTTTTCCCCTGAAGTATTATACTCAGCTTTGCTGGGTAGGTGATTCTTGGTTTTAGTCCTAGTTCCTTTGACTTCTGGAATATCCTATTCCATGTCCTTCGATCCCTTAATGTAGAAGCTGCTAGATCTTGTGTTATCCTGATTGTATTTCCACAGTACTTGAATTGTTTCTTTCTAGCTGCTTGCAATATTTTCTCCTTGACCTGGGAAGTCTGGAATTTGGCCACAGTATTTCTAGGAGTTTCTCTTTTTGGATCTGTTTCAGGTGGTGATCGGTGGATTCTTTCAATATTTATTTTGCCCTCTGGTTCTAGAATATCAGGGCAGTTTTCCTTAATAATTTCCTGAAAGATGATGTCTAGGCTCTTTTTTTGATCATGGCTTTCAGGTAGGCCCATAATTTTTAAATTATCTCTCCTCGATCTATTTTCCAGGTCAGTTGTTTTTCCAATGAGATATTTCACATTATCTTCCATTTTTTCATTCTTTTGGTTTTGTTTTTGATTTCTTGGTTTCTCATAAAGTCATTAGCCTCCATCTGTTCCATTCTAATTTTGAAAGAACTATTTTCTTCAGTGAGCTTTTGAATCTCCTTTTCCATTTGGCTAATTCTGCTTTTGAAAGCATTCTTCTCCTCACTGGCTTCTTGAACCTCATTTGCCAATTGAGTTAGCCTATTTTTCAGGGTGTTATTTTCTTCAGCATTTTTTTGGGTCTCCTTTAGCAGGGTGCTGATCTGTTGTTCATACTTTGCTTGCAAGTGTTTTATTGCTCTTCCCAGTTTCTCCTCCACCTCTCTAACATAATTTGGAAAACTTTTTGAGGTCCTTATGAGCTTTTCCCAGGTCTGATCCCATTGAGTGGGCTGGGATGTAGAAGCACTGACTTCTGTGTCTTCCCCTCATGTTGAGCACCACTCTTCCTCATCAGAAAGGAGGGGAGGAGAAACCTGCTCCCCAAGAAAGTAACCCTCTATAGTCTTAGTTTTTTTCCCTTTTCTGGGCATTTTCCCAGACAGTGACTTGACCTCTGAATATTCTCCTCACACCCACCTCACCTCCAGATTCTCCTAGCCAGCGCTTGGGGTCTGAGACTCCAATGCTGCTTCCCAGCCTCAGGGGTTTGGGCGGGGGCAGGGCTGCTATTCAGTGTGAGATCAAGTTCAGCTGCCCGGGTAGGGGCAGGGCCGCCTCTCGGGCTCAGTTCCCTCAGGGGGTTTATGCAGAGACCTTCAACAATGGATCCGGGCTCCTGCCTGCTTGGGGAGCCCCGGTCTGCTCCCACCTCCGCTGGTGCCTCCCGAGGGGGCCTGAGTCATGGGGGCTCCTCACTCCCCTCTTGACCCGCTGAAGAGACCTTCTCACTGACCCTTGTCACCTGTGGGTGGAGGGACCCGCGCGGCTGCTGGAGATTCTGTCCCTGAAGCCTGCTCGGATCTGCTCCCCTCTGGAATCTGCTCTTCTCGGCCCCAGGCGGCCGCGGCTGGGCTGTTCTCGGCTCCCAGTCTGCTGCACAAAGAACCTTTTGCGAGAGGTTTTCAGGCTCTCTGGAACAGAAATCTTATCCGCTCCACTGTTATGTGGCTTCTCCTGCTCCCGAATTTATTGGCAGCTCTTTACTACAGATATTTCATGGGCTGTGGGTTCGGAGCTAGCGTATTTGTGTGTTTCTACTCCCCCATCTTGGCTCCGCCCCTTCATGAAATTTTCAATGAGCACTTTTTGAGTCCAGTCATTGAACAAGATCTAAATCCCTCTGAGTTAAAATTGATGAATCAAAAAGTCTTTTATTTTTCATGGCAGGAGAGCCAAAGGGACTGTCTTTTGACTCAACTCGAACTTCAATGTACACACAATGTCTATTGTCAAAGGCAGGTACAATTGTAAATTGACTTCAGATGCTGAACATGTAATGCAATGTCTGACATACAGGAGGCACTTAACAAATGGTCATTAATTCATTGGTGCAATGTCAGTGCAGCATGAAATGTCTTTAGGAGTGTCCTATGGAGCTTTTTTTAACCCTCTGGTGATTCACATTTCATCAACATAACTTATAGTCAGAGTGCGAAGGTGATCAGGTCCAAAAGGCAAAATGGGAACAAAGAGTAAAAAATAAGTTGTAAAAAATAAATTTAGAATTAATGCTAAGGAGAGAGAGAGAGAGAGAGAGAGAGAGAGAGAGAGAGAGAGAGAGAGAGAGAGAGAGAGAGAGAGAGAGAAAGAGAGAGAGAGAGAGACAGAGACAGAGAGACAGAGAGAGACAGAGAGAGACAGAGAGAGACAGAGACAGAGAGAGAGTTCTTAACAATTAGATACAGAAAAGTGTAATTATTATCTCAGGATGTAGATAGCTCCCTCAGTGAAAGTCCACAAATAGAAACTTAACAATGGATGATTGCTAGTTGAGTTATAATGGGGAATATTTTCCTCATATGTATTGGATAAGACAGCTGTGATAGTACTTATGACTGTGAAACTTCGTGGTTTTGTGATTCTAAGGAAAATAGAGTTAAAATGAACTTGAAAACATAGAATAAACAAAGTCAAAGGGAGTTCATCACACATCTCTTGGGCAAGTCAAAGTAATCATTTTACAGGGAGAGACAGTGGTACAGAGACCAATAACAACTTGCTTAACATGGATTTACTAATTTTTCTCATTGGAGAGTAAAGAAAATGGCAGAAACAGATTTCAGCACAGTGGTGGAATTCATTCTCCTGAGATTTTGTCACCTTCCCAGCCTACAAGGGTTTGTCCTTGGGATTTTCGTAGTGATCTACACAAGTATCTTGGTAGGAAATGGCCTCATCATTGTCATTACCAAAGTTAATGTTGCTCTCCCAACATCCATGTACTTTTTCCTCAGAAATTTTCTTTCTTGGAAATCTGCTACACAACAGTGACTAATCCAAGAATGTTGTCATATTTTTGTACCCAGAAGAAACATATTTCTTTTTGTTTTTGTTTTTATTTATTTACTTGTTTATTTATTTTTCATTTTTAACAAAGTTCACATCACATAAAACAATTCCAGCTTTTGGTCAGGTGATACCGCTTTTAAACCATTTACAATATAGGCCACAAAAGAATTTTTTTTTAACATTAACCAACTGAGACACAAATAATAACTACGTATACTAACTTCATAAGCCCTTGACCTAATTGTCTCCACACTATAACTAAGAATTAAAGGACCCTAACTTATTGTTGTTAGTCTAAATTCCTAAGCCAAACAGCTTAATTTTAGACTTAACCTCGGATGTTCCCCTACCAACAATCTAGAATTTAGTAGATCTGGTATTAAACTTACAAACCTTTTGACTATAGGAAATTGCCACAAAGAGTAGGAACATTGCGTGGAAACAATATCTCCCCAACTTCATATAAATTCCAGGCAGTAGTAGATTGTCAACTTGTGTTCAGTGAGGTTTAAAGTCTGACAGATATCAGTGGGGAAACTGAGTCAGAAGAATCCTACCTCAGCCCAGGCTGAACAGCCGCTCTCCCACCCTTCCCATGAGATCACCTTTTGCAGTTCATACCAACATCTCACAGGCTTACGGGCATCATGGTTTGGAGGCTCAGACCGCCTTTCTTGCTATCCTTACCTGGACTTAGACTCAGAAAAACAGTAAGTTAATAGTCCCATAGCGTCTTACATTTTAAAACTAAATCAATAAGCAGTCTACTGGAATCCATAACTACATTGATGGACGCTCATTTCTATTATTATTTGATTTCATTGTTTTTACAGATTCATTAATTACTTGTCTTTTTAAAATCAATTATTTAATAGTATTATTTTGAGCAGAATTCATGAAGTATGATCAATTTTCTAAGTTGCAAATATTAAAGTATATCAGTCAAGCACTAGATTATTTGGGCAATTGCCTTAGTTTACCACTTTATTTATTTCAGATTATGAGAGGCCGTTGTTAGAATATTGAAGAAGCACTAATTTGCATTTTTGATCTAATGTAGAGTTTACATAATGCTAAAAATGTGGAAGAAATTAGAAAGAATAACTTTTGAATAAAACATTTTCATGAGTATGTAGGAAAGACCTTGAGATTTTGAAAAGAGTAGGAATTGTTCAGTTCTTTCCGTTGTATTTGACTCTTTTCCACCCCATTTTAGGGAGTTATTGGCAAAAGTACTAGAGTGTTTTAACATTTTTTTTCTCTATTTCATTGTAGCGATGAAGGAAGTGAGGCAAACAAGGTTATGTGACTTACCCAGGATCACACAGTTAGTAAGTGTCTGAGGCCAGATTTGAATTCAGGTTTTCCTGACTTCAGGCCTAGCACTCTATCCACTGAGTCACCCAGCTATCTTTCGGTATGAATGATGAGATAAATTAAAGCTCAACAAGGACTTAACTACTCTTTCTCCCTCCACATTTAAGTAGCAATTTTCTTTCAGTGCAACAATAGCAATCTTATTCCTTAGAGTTTATATTAGAAGGTTAAGCATAGGAGTCAAAATTGTGTAAAAGATAAAGAAAAAATTATCATTTGTTGAGTGGCTAGACTTAGGCTGCAAGTATGTAATAATTATATACCCAAAGAATAAGCCAACAACCATGACATGAAAAGAGCAAGTAGAGAAGGCTTTGTACCCTCCTGTGGTTGATGGGAGCTTTAGGATTATAGAAAAGACTTTTATGTAAGACAAGAGTATCAGCAGAAAAGGAACGATGACAAATCATATAGCACCAGCATAGAGAGAGAACTCATTGAAAAAGGTATTCCCACAGGCTACTCTCAGTAATGGGTGGAGATCAGGGAAAATATGATTGAGTTTGTTAGAACCACAGAAAGGTAAAGAGAATATCCGGCATGTCTGTGCTATCTGTACTGGGATCCCAGTGGTCCAGGACCCAGCCACTAGCTTGACACATACTTTGTGGTTCATGATTAGAGGATAATAGAAAGATTTGCAAATGGCCACAAAATGGTCATATGCCACCATACCACGGAGGAATCATTCAGGAGTTCCTAGGATAAGGGGAAATCCAAGTCGTATAGCACAGGATAAAAAAGATTCATTTATATTCTTGGTCCAAATATTTGTCAGCATTCTGGGGAGGGTGACTGATGTGTAACATATTTCCAAGAAAGAAAAGTTTCCAAGAAAAGAATACATGAGCCTTTGGAGAGCAGGATCCACTTTGGTCAAGGCAATGATGAGACCATTTCCTATCAGAATACTCAAGTAGATGACCTAAAATATTCCAAAAAGTGTCCCCTGGAGTTTGGGCTGGTCATAAAATGCAAGGAGAATGAATTCCACCACAACTGTGAGATTTTCTCCTGTCATTTTTTTCCTGTATATTCTATATATGGAAATTGTGAACTAAGAATGGGTAAGCAACTTCTGCCTGGTAGTCATTTTTATTTCTTGCAGAGTATGATATTTGGAATAGATCATTAAAAAAAAATATTAACTACTATTTATTTATTTATTTAAAATATTAATTATATCATTTTAAATTGCTTCTTTGGGTTTCAACACACATTTTTAATGTATCTTTTTAAATTCAACACAAATGTGTCAAGGTCCTATGGCAAATCAAAAATTACTACCAATTATTGCCAGTTTTTTGATCATCATTTTATTGTCAATTTTGTATCGGATGTATGAATCATGTTTCTATAATATTTGCATTTACGTGGAGCTAAGACTTTTACTCCAATTTAAAATTAATATTATGTATTAAAAATGGTGTCACATGATACAATGTTGCTTTAAAATATCAAATTCTCTTGGGATTTCAAACTAGAAACCCTTTTAGGAAAACGTTAAACTCAGACTGAACTATTTTAAATGAATCTCAGTATTATAACTTTCCTTGGGATTCGTCGCAACAGAAGGGAAGCTTTTGAAAATATGGTCTATATATTTTAACTGGTTGTGGAATAAAAAAGTAAAGAAATAAAATTACTTTTCTGAATCATGTTAGATCTTAAATATTATCCACTTTTGTTGTGTTAATAGTTTGCTTATAGCTTTCTGTCAAACTGTCTTTCAGCTCATCAAAATACATAAAGTTTTATGACACAATTTAGATACTATTTGCATTGCCTGACATCTCTGTCTACAATGTCATGTGTGTGCCTTGCCTATACTAGGGGATAAATCAGTATTTCTTTATAATAATTAGGTGAATTAAGTTTACTCATTGGCGCATTTTGAACATTTAAGGACATTTTTATTTTAAATCAAAATATCTCTTTTTTAACCAATGTTTGAAAATGACATTATTATTAATCAGTGGGTAATTTTTTTTTCATTCAATACATTTTGGAGGTGGTAATACATTGAACAATAATCAGCGATACTTTTTGTTCCCAGATCATTTCTAGTGTCAGGGTTGTATGATTAAATGGGACATATAAGTACATCAATTATAATGGAGAATAAAGCCAGGTGGTTTTGCAGAGAATGTGTGTGGAGTCAAGAAGACTCATCCTCCTGAGTATGTATATGGTCTTAGGCATTTACTATTTGTGTGACCTTGGGCAAGTCACTTAACCCTGCTTGACTCAGTTTCCTCATCTGTGTAATGAGGTGGAGAAGGAAATAACAAAACACCAGTATCTTTGCCAAGAAAACCTCAAATAAGGTCCTGAAAACTTGGGAATGAATGAAAAATGGTTGAATAACTAAAACGACAAAACATAACAGAGAGGGCTAGAACTGGGTCACTGGTGTAGGAAGCCAGACCTTAGAGAGAGGTATTGGAGAGAGAAGAAGGCAATGTGTACTAGATTTAGAATCACAGTGCCTGGAATGAGTTTCTGCTTCAGAAACTGCTATCTATGCGACCTTAAGAAATGTGTTCTTCTTACAAAATGAGAAGGTTGGTTAGAATAACAAAAACAGTTTTATGCCATCTCTCAATTTATTTTTTATGAGCAAGAAAATGATAGTAAGTCTTTTGTTGCTGCTGCTCAGTTATTTCAGTGGTGCCTGACTCTTTGTGACCCCATTTGAGAGTTTTCTTGGCAAAGATACAAGAGTGGTTTGTTATTTTTTTCCAGCTCATTTTCCAGAAGAGGCAACTGAAGCAAACAGGCTTAATTGACCTGTCACACAGCTAGTAAGCGCCTTAGGCCAGATTTGAACCCAAGTCTTCTTGACTCCTGCTGGAGGGCACTATCCAGTCCACATTCTAGCTGCCTCAGTAAGTCTTTGAAGGGTAGGAATGGTACAAAAGCATATGATGTAAGGAATGTGATGTAAAGGAAGCAGACATGATTGTGCTTAAAACGCAGATTTCCAAAGTCTAATTTTGATCCGAGCAATCTCTGTTTCCTTCCATGACTGCCTACTACATGACTCCAGAATTTTCACCCCTTTTGCAGCCATTGCTCATGATTTGCCTCCCTCTCCCCCAAATGATGCGCTTCTATGACTCTTGGAAGACACAGAGCAGGGCCATCTTTTGGGGATAGCACTTAATATCCAGTTCCAATCCTGAATTTTTCACAAATAAGTTGTGAGACTATAAGGAAAACAATTACCAAGCCTGAGCCTTAGCTTCTACAGAAGTAAAACGGTTATAATAATATCCCCCAAAAGGATTATAAAGCTCAAATAAGATCTGGGTGCTTTACAATCCTACTATTAAGCAGTCATATGATATGGTGGCCAAAATAATTTTTTTTATCACTTTAGACTGCTTCATAATACAATTGCAGCTTCTAGGCAGGGATAGTACCCTTGGAGTCTTTCCTCATCAGACCATATCTCACGTATTGTAATCCTATCTGGGCATGAAATTTTAAGGAAAAAATATTCATAAAATGTAGTTAATTCAGAAAACAAAGAGGAAGGAAAAGGGACTTAAATCCATACAATCTGAAGACTGTAAAACCAAGGTGTTATTTAGTTTGGAAAACGTAAGATCCAGAATAGGGGGCTAAGTTCAATATGTCCAAGTATTTGAAGGACTGGTTGTGCAGCAGAGATTAACCTTTTCACTTTGGCCGAGAGAATGGAACTACGAATAGGAACAATGGGTGCATACTACTAAATAAATAAATGTAGATTGAATGACTGGAAAATACAATAAATTTAAACAAAAAAAATCATACTGCTTTTCAACAACTGAAGCTTATCAAAGACATAACTGGATGCCTAAAAATGTGGTAGGTTCCCAGTCCTTGAAAATCCTTCAAGCAGAGACAGGATGAAAACATCTAAGGTGCATTGAGATGAGAATTCCATTCACGAGTTGCTTGAACTAGATATCCACTGAAGAACCAACCAACTCGAATATTACATAAACCTCTTTGCTAATCTCAAAGCTGTATATAAATGTTAGCTAAAGTAAAGAAATGAGCATAATTAGGCTTCTGGAATTTCAGACTATGATTTTATCACAAATAGTGGGTAAGTGAACTAGATAATGTTAATAACATGAATATACCTTAGATTCTTCCTCTATAGTATATGAACCATAGCATCTGTTCTGACCACTTCATCCCTTTAAATGAAACATTACATATGCAAGCACTGTGAAAAATATTAAAAATAAAAGTTATTATAACAATCATGCAAAACTTGCATATCTTTCTTACAGCATAGTATAAACCTTAAAGCAGTATATAAATATTTACTTAAAAAAAAAAAAAGCTGCGCTACTACCTATCCCAACCTCAACTAATGTCTTCCTCTTTTCTGACCTATAAGTTTTACCTTTCTTATCCTCAAGGATAAGATCATATGTTGTTAAAGTTCTTTTAATGCTCATCATTATGAAAATGAATTTTATCTGAATTGAAGTAAGTAAGAAGTTTTGAAAGAAGTTCTTCAGCTCTCTTAGAGAGTGAAATTTCATGGCAGTAAATGAATGAAAAGACGGTTCCCTTTTCCTCTAACTAATCAGGGATTTGATAAATCACCATGGCACTAAAGCATTTATCACGATTATGAGTGATTAAATTCATAGAAGCAAGTTGCTAGACAATAAGTAAAAGGTAACCAGATCATCATTTTCATAACAATTGGAGATTTTTTTTTATTTAACTTTTAACATTCATTTTCACAAAATTTTGGGTTACAAATTTTCTCCCCTTTTATCCCCTCCCCCCCGCAAACACCAAGCATTCTAATTGCCCCTATGACCAATCTGCTCTCTCTTCTATCATCCCTCTCTGCCCTTGTCTCCGTCTTCTCTTTTGTCCTGTAGGGTCAGATAGCTTTCTATACCCCTTTACCTGTATTTCTTATTTCCTAGTGGTAAGAATATTACTTGACAGTTGATCCTAACACTTTCAGTTCCAACTTCTTTACCTCCCTCCCTCCCCAGCCCTTCCCTTTGGAAGGCAAGCAATTCAGTATAGGCCAAATCTGTGTAGTTTTGCAAATGACTTCCATAATAGTTGTGTTGTATAGGACTAACTATATTTCCCTCCATCCTATCCTGTCCCCCATTACTTCCATTCTCTTTTGATCCTATCCCTCCCCATGAGTGTCGACCTCAAATTGCACTCTCCTCCCCATGCCCTCCCTTCAATCATCCCCCCCACCCTGCTTGTCCCCTTCCCCCACTTTCCTGTATTGTAAGATAGGTTTTCATACCAAAATGAGTGTGCATTTTATTCTTTCCTTTAGTGGAATGTGATGAGAGTAGACTTCATGTTTTTCTCTCACCTCCCCTCTTTATCCCTCCACTAATGAGTCTTTTGCTTGCTTCTTTTATGAGAGATAATGTGCCCCATTCAATTTCTCCCTTTCTCCTCCCAATATCTTTCTCTTTCATTTTTTTTAAGATATGATTCCATCCTCTTCAATTCACTCTGTGCACTCTGTCTCTATGTATGTGTGCGTGTGTGCATGTGTGTGTGTGTGTGTGTGTGTGTGTGTAATCCCACCCAGTACCCAGATACTGAAATGTTTCAAGAGTTACAAATATTGTCTTTCCATGTAGGAATGTAAACAGTTCAACTTTAGTAAGTCCCTTATGGCTTCTCCTTGCTGTTCACCTTTTCATGGTTCTCTTCATTCTTGTGTTTGGAAGTCAAATTTTCTTTTCAGCTCTGGTATTATCCTCAAGAATGCTTGAAAATCCTCTATTTCATTGAAAGACTAATTTTTCCCCTGAAGTATTATACTCAGTGTTGCTGGGTAGGTGATTCTTTTTTTTTAGTCCTAGTTCCTTTGACTTCTGGAATATCCTATTCCATGCCCTTCGATCCCTTAATGTAGAAGCTGCTAGATCTTGTGTTATCCTGATTGTATTTCCACAGTAATTGAATTGTTTCTTTCTAGCTGCTTGCAATATTTTCTCCTTGACCTGGGAACTCTGGAATTTGGCCACAATGTTCCTAGGAGTTTCTCTTTTGGATCTCTTCCAGGCAATGTTCTGTGGATTCCTTGAATATTTATTTTGCCCTCTGGTTCTAGAATCTCAGGGCAGTTTTCCTTGATAATTTCATGAAACATGATGTCTAGGGTCTTCTTTTGATCATGGCTTTCAGGTAGTCCCATAATTTTTAAATTGTCTCTCCTGGATCTATTTTCCAGGTCAGTTGTTTTTCCAATGAGATATTTCACATTATCTTCCATTTTTCCATTCTTCTGTCTTTGTTCTGTGATTTCTTGCTTTCTCATAAAGTCCTTAGCCTCCATCTGTGCCATTCTAATTTTTAAAGAACTATTTTCTTCAGTGAGCTTTTCAATCTCCTTTTCCATTTGGCTAATTCTGCTTTTGAAAGCATTCTTCTCCTCATTGGCTTTTTGAACCTCTTTTGCCAATTGAGTTAGGCTAGTTTTCAAGGTGTTATTTTCTTCAACATTTTTTTGGGTCTCCTTTAGCAGGGAGCTGATTTGCTGTTCATGCTTTGACTTCATGTCTCTCATTTCTCTTCCCAACTTTTCCTCCACCTCTCTAACTTGATTTTCAAAACTCTTTTTGAGCTCTTCCATGGCCTGAGCCCATTGGGTGGGCTGGGACACAGCAGCCTTGACTTCTGTGTCTTTCCCTGATGGTAAGCATTGTTCTTCCTCATCAGAAAGTAAGGGAGGAAATGCCTGTTCACCAAGAAATTAACCTTCTATAGTCTTATTTCTTTTCCCTTTTCTGGGCATTTTCCCAGCCAGTGACTTGACCTCTGAATATTTTCCTCACACCCACCTCGCGTCCTGATCCTCCCAGCCTTTGTTTGGGCTCTGGGATTCAAATGCTGCTTCCAGCCACAGGGCTTTTGGCGGGGACAGGGCTGCTATTCAGTGTGAGATTTAGTTCAGGTGCTCAGGTGGGGGCAGGGCCGCCTCTCATGCTCAGTTCCCTCAGGGAGTTTATGCACAGACCTTCAACAATGGATCCAGGCTCCTGCCTGCTTGGGGAGCCCCGGTCTGCCACCACCCCTCAGCTTCTGTCTCCCAAGGGGGCCCGAGCCGTGGGGGCACTCCACTCCCCCCTTGACCCGACAAAGAGACTCTCTCACCAACCCCCGTCACCTGTGGGTGGAGGGACTTGTGCGGCCACTGGAGATTCCATCCCTGAAGCCCGCTCGGATCTGTTCGTCTCGGTACCACGGCCACGGCAGGGCTGTACTCAGCTCTTAGTCCCGGCGCCCAGTCTGCAGCGCGAAGGACCTTTTGCGGGAGGTTTGCAGGTCTCTCTGGAACAGAAATCTCCCTCGCTCCAATGTTCTGTGGCCTCTGGGTGCAGAATTCGCCGTGAGTTACTTCTTTGTAGCTGTTCTATGGGTTGTGGGTTCGGAGCTTTGTGTATGTGCATCTTTCTACTCCGCCATCTTGGCTCTGCCCCACAATTGGAGATTTTTTAAAATTTGTTTTTTTTTTTTTTGCTGTCCTGATGTGCAGAAAGATTCCTAATGAGCTGCTGATCAATCCTCCTCTCAGAAATTTCTCTAAACTTCACTGGTGAGGATAACTGCAAAACCAAAGGGAATAGACTGGTAGGCAAATAATTAAATCCATAATAAAGCCAAGAATAAAGCTGTAATTTTGGATGTCTTTTTTGTTTAGTTTTCTTTTTCCTCTTACCAATGAAAAATCTGAGTGAGGATCCTGGGACTTGACTTCAGCTTTTGTGGTCACTGCAGAAAAGTCATAATTGTTTTTTTTTTCTTTCATTTTTGGCAGGAGACCTGAAACCAACCTAGGAAGGAACTGGGGCTTTCATTTCCTTAACCAGGAATTTATAAGATTGAAAAAGACATTCTACATGGCATTCCAGAATGCATGCAGGATGCTAACTTTGTTCAGTGACATTTCAAGTGCAAAGAATTTCTTTAGGCTTAGTAACACAATTGGACTTTGAACAATTTCTGTCCTTTATATTCTTCAATTATTAAAACCTTTTGAATTGCTTGCAAAACATTTACCTGACTAAAAGCACAGCCACCTTTTTTAATGACATTGCTGGGAATGTCTTCAAAGTACTTTTTTTGGTTTAATTTATTAATGATAGAAAGCTAAAAATTCCAACTGCCAGATTCATATGGTGGGTTCTTTTCATGTACTGGAGATTCCATCATGATTGTATGAATCACTAAGTAAGGAACCTCGGATTCAGAACTTGCTGGGAGTTTAGAGAATATCCGATACCAAATACTGATCGAGCTAGGGAAAGAGAAGCTAGGATGAGAAAATAGTTACCTTTTTCAAATGCAAGAAAAATTAATTAGCATCTTCTTTCTATGATGAATAATTTGAAATTGTAGAGAGATATAGAGGACATAGATATAAAAATGTATATGAGTTTTCAATGCAACCCATTCATCCTCCTCCTCACACACAAAAGTCATGAAAAGTATTCAGTTGGTAAACCATTTTCTGTTAATTCTTGTTTTCATTGCATTTAGAGAAGCTACTTAAATTGATCTATATCCTGCACTGCTTTGCCCAGTGGGAACATATTTTACTCCATTTTGCTTTTTTCAATTTTTAATGAGATCTTCAGGTTCCCAAATCCACATTTCTGCATTAGTTAATGAACTAATGTATGTGATGTCATAGAGCAAGTCCACAGAGAAGAATCTGGGAATTTAAATCTTGCCTTGGCTAGTCCATTTCTTCATCAAGTGATACTTGGCAATTCATTTCACAGCTTTGCGAGTGATTTTTTCCTCTGTATGAAATGGGACTAATGATGCTTAACTCCTAGTCTCGATGTGTACTTAGGAAAACACTGAAACTATAATCCAAAAGAACTATACTCTTTTCTTCTGGGTAGCATTTCTGTGGAAAACAGTATTCAACCCCTAGAAATTAGGACAGGGAGCTTAGGTATAGAAATAATTATTTCAAAATTAAATGGAGCAAAGAATCAGGATGTGGTGACAGGAGACCTGGATAAAAACCAGAGGATGCAACTGCTATAGCTAATTAGCTGGGGACTTTGCAAGAATGGGTGGCTGAATAAAAAGAACTGAGGGAGACCTGAGTTTGATCCCTTCCTCATACTCTTACTGCCTAAGTATTTAGGTCTAGGAATTTACTTTGTGTCAGACTCAGTTTCCTCATCAGAAAAAATGAAATAGTAAATAACTTCTACCTTATATGGGATTGAAAAAAGGATCAAGTGTGAAAACAAATTTACGATATTTTACAAACCTCAAGATCAAATTGGGCTGTTGGTACTATTACTACTTGGCTGTTCGTTTTCCTTTTTCTCCAAAAGGACCAAAATGACATCACTATGAAGGGGTGAAGATAAGGAAAGCAAAGCTATTTATATTGATATGAAAATGCTATAAATTAATATTAACCAGAGAGAATCAAATTAAAACAGTTAAAAGGTATCATCTCACATCTATCAGATTGGCTAATGTGGCAGAAATGGAAAATGATAAATGTTGGAGAAGATGTGGAAATTTGGAATACTAATGCACTGCTTGTGGAACTGTGAAGTGTTCTGATCATTCTGGAGAGGAATTTGGAACTATGCCCAAAAGTTTATAAAATTGTGCATAGGCTTTAATCCAGCAATACCACTACTCGGATTTTATCCCAAAGAGATCATAAAAAGGGGGAAAGGGACCCATAAGTACATAAAATATTTGTAGTAGCTCTTCTGTGGTGGCATAGAATTGGATATTGGGAGGATACTCATTAATTGGAAAATGGTTGAACAAGGTGAGATATATGAATATAAAGGAATATTATTGTACTATAAGAAATGAAAAGCAGACACATTTCAGAAAAAACCTGGAATTACATGCAATGATGTTGCATGAAGTGAGAAGAACCAGGAGAATACTATATGCAGTTAGAACAACCCTGTGTGATGATCAACTTTGATAGACTTGGCTCTTCTCAGCAATAAAACAATTCAAGATAATTTCAGAAACTTATGATAGAAAATGCTATCCACATCCAGAGAAAGAATTATGGAGTCTGAATGCAGATTAAAGCATACTATGTTTTGTTTTTGTTTCTCAACATTTTTCCTTTTTGTTTGAATTCCTCTTTCACAATATGGCTAATGTGGAACTATGTTTAACATAATTGTACATGTATAGTCTACCAGATTGCTTGCTGTCTTGATGAGGGCAGAGAAAATGGAGGGAAGGGGAAAAGTCCGGGATTAAAATCTTCCAAAAATAAATGTTGAAAACTAACTTTGCATGTAACTGAGAAAATAAAATAAAATATTATTAAGTGTCAAAAGAATGAGTTCAACGGAAATCAATTTACTTATTTAACACCGTAGCATTCAAGTTACATACATGCATGCATACGCACATATGTGTATACACATATATATGTGTATATGCTCTATAATTGTCTATATGATAGGTAGATAGAAAGATAGCTATGCAGATAGATAGATTGATAGATGCTAATAAAAGAAATTATTGGGATCTTGCCAAAATTGCAGAAAAATTGCAGAGATTTTTGTGAGCTATTACAAATTCCCCTCCCAAAATATTTAAAATTTTGACTCAAAATGAATTCCAGAGTGATAGAAACAACAAAAGGTAGGAAGAAACAATTTTCTAGATTAAGATGATTTAGAAGGTCTACTGCTAGGGTCTATCACACAGAGGAATGAGTGGAGCACAGTCCAGCAAAAGATTTGCCAGCCCAGGCCATGACATGCCAAGCCAGAAGCAGGCCTTGGTGCAACTGAATGTTTGCGATGTCTGCAGCTCTCAGTCAACAAATGGTATGAGCATTCGACAACTGGCCAGAAGGAGATTCAAGAGGACCCGTAAGTGACATTTGGTGAAGGACTCTCTTGCAGTGAAAAAAGTGAAAAAGAGCACTAGCACAATATAGTTTGCAGTCACTGTGAAGCAGGATTACTTCAGGGTAGAAAAGAGTTCTTGTCATTACTCACAAATATTCTCACTAGCAGTGAACATATATTTTCTTAAGTCATATCACCTCGGAGTAACTGAATATTTACAGCGCCACCTAGACCTAGTTTTGAAAATGGCAGTGCGGAAAATCTGAAGCTTTGGAGAGTGACTTCTGCATCTTGGGTTAAGAGCCTTACTTAAAAATAGCACTAAAATTAAATAATTAACTAGAAAAATGAGCCAAAAAGTACCTAATTATAGAAAGTTACTATTGTGACAGGAAAGATCAAAACACGAATTGAGAAGAAAATTAAATCAAAGTAAAAATTGTACATAGGTATCAGGACCAAAAAGGACTTCCAGAAGAATTTTTAAAGGATTTTGAAAACCTAACAAGAGAGATAAAGAAAACACTAGAAAAGATAAATTAGAGTAATGAAAGATAATCATGAAAAAAATATCAAAAGCTTGTGAAGGAGGCACAAAAATTATTGAAAATAGCACCTTAAAAAACAAAATCAGACAAATAGTAAAAGGGGCACAAAAATTTACTGAAGAAAGTAACTTCTTAAAAAGCTGAATTTGGCATATGTAAAAGAAGTTACAAATGCTCACTGAAGAAACAATTGCCTAGATTTACCGTTATGGGGGCCAAGATGGTGGAGTGATGAGTAACTGCTATCTCCTTCTCCTTGTTGACCTTAACCAGCCTAGAGATTATCTTCTCGGGAAAAACCCTGTTAGAGTGGGATCAGCAGAAGGGGTAAACAGACTCTCAGCCCTGGAGGTTAGAAAGATCCTAAGGAGGGTTCCTCTTGTTGTGGCCAAAGGCGAGCAGTGCAGGATCAGAGCTATCCCAGACAGCCCCACCTCAACAAACCGGGAGAAGATCCTGAACCCCAGGGGGATGGATGCAACAACTGCCAACACCAAGACCCCAGCCGTGCCTCAGCACCTCAGTGGAACTGAGAAGACACTAATGCAGAAAGCTGAGCTTGCTCAACCTGAGCAGGGGAGCTTCTGGCGTCCAGACTACACCTCCAGCACACTTAACAAGCTACATTCAAGGTAACTGAGATGAAACCCAAAAAGACCTAGCAGGCCTCTGCTTTCAAACTCCAGAGAGCTCATCACCAGATAAGCTGCAGCATGTAATTTCTAGATGAAAGAACCAGAGGCCACAACAAACAAAGCCTCAAGTTTTAAGCACAAGAACTTTGGGACAGAGCTCCCTGTGCGACAGACACAGAGATCTACTTTAAAAGTCAGGAAAGGGGTGATTATCATTAGGAAAAAGCAAAGCAGAAAAGAAAAGACCACAGAATCTTTCTATGGGGACAAGGACCAAAACACAAACACCAAAGAGGTCAATATTGAGACTGTACTCCCATCTGAAACTTCAGAAAGGAATATGACCTGGTTGGAAGCACAAAGAGCCTTCTTGGAAGAGCTCTGGAAGGATTTTGAAACCCAGATCAAAGATAGATGAAAAAGTGGCCAATGATTTTTAAAATATGAAAAAAAGAATTGATTGAAGAGAACATCTCATAAAAAGGAAAATTGTAGAAATGGAAAAGGAAGTACAAAACTTAACTGGTGAAAATAACTCCTGAAAAGAAACAATGGGAGAGATGGAAAAGAAGATGCAACAGCAACTGAAGAAAACAATTTGATAAAAAATAGAATCGGGCAAATAGAAGCTGGTGAATCTATGAGACATCAAGAATCCGTCAAACAGAATCTAAAAAATGAAAAGACAGAAGAACATGTAAACTACATAATTGGAAAAACAACTGACCTGGATAGTAGATCCAGTAGAGAAAATCTAAGGATTATTGGTCTACCAGAAAGCCATGATGAAAAGAAGAGCCTGGACAATATCACACAAGAAATCAAAAAAAAAATTGCCCAGAAGTCCTAGATCCAGAGGGCCAAATAATTATCAAAAGAATCCACCATTCACCTGCTGAAAGGGACCCCAAACTCAAAGAATCAAGGAATATCACTGTCAAATTCCTGAACTGTCAAGTGAAGGAGAAAATACTTCAGGCATCCAGAAAAGAAACAATTCAAATATCGAGGAGCTACAGTCAGGATCACACAGAACCTTGAATCTTTTACATTAAAAGACAGAAAGAATTGAAATACAATATTCTACAAGGCTAAGGAGCTGGGATGATAATCAAGGATTAACTATCCAGCAAAGTTGAGCATAATATTTCAGGCAAGGAGATGGACATTCAACTAAATAAGGAATTTCCAGACCTTCCTGATGAAAAGGCCAGAATTCAATAGAAAAATTGATCTTCAAGCACAGGTCTAGAGGGAGGCATAAAAGGTAAACAGGGGAAAAATTCTTCTTACACAATATGAGCAGAGTTCACATCCCTATAAGGGAAGATGATACTTGCTCATTTTGAGAATTACCTTTGTGTTACGGAATGTAAAAGGGATATACATAGGCAGAGGAAGTGAGTACAAATTAAATGATGTGATGATAACTAACGTGTTTTAAGGGTGCAAAGCTAATGTAATGGGAGATGTGAAAAGGAGGAGGCAGAAAAAAATAAATTCTGTCACAGGAAGAGGCATAAAACTATATTACAATAGAGGGAAAGAGGGGAGGGAGATGATTATTGTTTGAGAGGTACTCTCATTTGATTGGATTCAAGGAGGGTACAGCAAATTCAGTTAAGTATAGAAATACAACTATCTTTATAGGGAATAGGAGGGGAAGGTGGAAAGAAAAGGGAGGGGAACCTACAGAGGAGGGAAGAAGTAGTAAGGAAAAAGGCGATTAAAAGGGAGGGGGGCTGAAAGAAGTGAGGGAAGACTGAGGAAGGCAGTGGTCAAAAATTAAAACTCTTTTGTGGAGAGGAAGGGAGAAGAGAGAACGAAAAGCATAAACAAGGGGTAAAAGGATGGAGGGAAAGACACAGATCGTAATCATAACTGTGAATGTGAATGGGATAAACTCTCCCATAAAACGAAGACGGATAGCAGAATCGATTAAAAACCATAGCCCAACAATATGTTGTTTACATGAAACATATTTGAAAAGGGGAAGTACACATAGAATAAAGGTAAAACGTTGGAGCAGAATTTATTGTGCTTCAGCTGATATAGAAAAACCAGGGTTAGCAATCCTAATCTCAGACAAAGCAAAGCCAGAAATAGTTATAATCAAAAGAGATAAGAAGGAAACCATACCCTGCTAAAAGGTACTGTAAACAATGAAGCAATTTCATTACTAAACTTATATGCTCCAAGTGATACAGCAACCAAATTGTAAGAGGAGAAGTTAAGGGAGTTACAGGAAGAAATAGACAACAAAACTACACTAATATTGGACATCAACCTCGCACTATCTGAACTTGATAAATCTAACCTCAAAATAAGCAAGAAAGAAATTCAGGAGGTGAATAGAACTCTGGATAAGATAGATACGATAGATGTCTGGAGAAAATTGAATGGGGCTAGAAAGAAATATACCTTTTCCTCAGTGGTACATGGCACATATACAAAAATTGACTATGTTCTAGGGCACGAAAACCTCACAATCCAGTGCAATAAGGCAGAGATTGTCGATGCATCCTTCTTGGATCCTAATGCAGTAAAAATTATATGTAATAAAAGGCCATGGAATGATAAACAAAAAATTAATTGGAAACTAAATAATCTAATCCTAAAGAATGATTGGGTTAAACAACAAATTGTAGAAACGATCAACAACTTCATTCAAGAGAATTATACGAAATTTTGTGGAATACTGGAGAAGCAGTTCTTAGGGGAAGTTTTATGTCTTTGAGTGCCTACATGAATAAAATAAAGAAAGAGGATATCAACATATTGGGCACTCAGCTGAAAAAGCTTGAAACAGAACAAATTGAAAATCCCCAAATAAATACCAAATAAGAAATATTGAATACCCAAGGAGTGATTAATAAAAATGAAATTTAGAAAACTATTGAACCAATAAATAAAATTAGGAGTTGGTTTTATGAAATACCAATAAAATTCATAAATATTTGGTCAATATGATATAAAAAAAGAAAGAAAGAAACAAAATTACCTCTATCAAGAAGGAAAAAGGTGAACTCACCTCCGATGAGGAGGAAATTAAAACAATAAAAAAATTACTTTACCAAATGTGTGCCCATAAATTGGAGAATTTTAAAGAGATGGATGTTATTTTAAAAGATACACATTGCCCAGACTAACAGAAGAGGAAGTTGAATGCTTAAATAACCCCACCTCAGAAAAAGAAATTGACCAAACTATCAATGTACTCTCTAGGAAAAAATCCTCAGGGCCAGATGAATTCAAAAGTGAATTCAATCGGACATTTAAAGAACAGTTAATTCCAAAACTATATAACCTATTTGGGAAAACGGAGCCCTCCCAAAATCTTTTTATGATCCAAATATGATTTTGATACTCAAACCAGGAAGACCCAAAACAGAAAAAAATATTATAGACGAATTTCTCTAATGGATACAGATGCAAAAATTTTAAAAAGGATTTTAGCAAAAAGAATATAGCAGCTAATCACGAGAATAATACATTATGCTCAGATTGGATTTATACCAGGAATGCAGGGCTGCTTCAATATCAGGAAAGCTATTAATATTACTGAGCATGTCAACAACAAAGCTAACAGAAACCACATGATTGTCTCAGTAGATGCAGAAAATGCTTTTGACAAAATACACCAAAAATTCCTATTGAAAACACTGGGGAACATGATAAATGGAACATTCCATAAAATAATAAGCAGTAACTCCCTAAAACCTTTAACAAGCATTATATGCAATGAGGATAAGCTAGATGCATTTTCAATAAGATCAGGGGTGAAAGAAGGATGTCCATTATCATCGCTACTGTTCAATATGGTACTAGAAATGCTAACTGTAGCCACAAGAGAGGAAAAAGAAATGGAAGGAATTAGATTAGCCAAAGAAAAAAAACTAAGATTTTACTTTTTGCATATGATATGACACTATACTTAGAGAATCCCAGAGAATCAAGTAAAAATTACTTGAAATATTAAATAACTTTGGCAAAATTTTAAGTTTCAAAATAAACCCACACAAATCTTCTGCACTTCTATATATTACTAACAAAGCCCAATAGCAGAGACAGAAAGAGAAACCCCATTTAAAGTTATGGTAGATACTATAAAATATTTGGGAGTCTACCTGCCAAAACAAGCCCTGGGACTATATGAACACAATTACAAAACATTTTTCACACAAATAAAGTCAGATGTAAGTAAGAGGAAAAACATCAGTTGCTAGCTTGTAGGCTGAGCCAATACAATAAAAATGAAAATTCCACCTATATTATTTTTGTTATTCAGTGCAATGCCAATCAAATTATCAGATAATTAACTTGTAGAGCTAGACAAAATAATATCAAAATTCACTTTAAAAAACGAAAGGTCCAGAACATCAACGGAAGTAATGAAAAGAAATGCTAGGGAAAGTGGCCTACCTCTATCAGATCTCAAATTGTATTATAAAGCAGCAATTTTCAAAACTACTTGATACTGGCTAAGAAACAGAAAGGTAGACCAGTGAAATATGTTAGGTACCCAAGAAACAGCAGTCAATTTATGTAGCAGTCTACTGCTTGATAAACCCTAGGACCACAGCTTCTGGGATAAGAACTCACTGTACGACAAAAATTGCTGGGAAACCTAGATAACAGTATGGCGGAAACTAGACATAAACCAGTGCCTGACACTGCACACAAGAATAAAATTCAAATGGGTACATGATCTAGGTATAAAGACTGATGCTATAAACATATTAGTGAAGTAAAGAATAGTGTACTTATCAGATTTATTGATAAGGGAAAATTTTTTGACTAAACAAGACATAGGAAACATTATGAAATGCAAAATGGGTAATTTTAGTTACATTAAATTGAAAAGTTTTTGCACAAACAAACCCAATGCAACCAAGATTAGGAGGGAAGCAGAAAATTGGGAAAGACTTTTTGCAACTAGTGTCTGTGATAAGGTCTCATTTTTAAAATTTATAGAGAACTGAGTCAAATGTACAAGAATACAAGTCATTTCCCAATTGATAAAATGGTCAAACGATATGAACAGGCAATTTTCAGAGGAAGAAATCAAATCTCCCTATAGTCATATGAAAAAATCCTCTACATCACTATTGATTAGGGAGACGCAAATCAGAACAGCTCTGAGATACCACATCACACCTATCAGATTAGCTAACATGACAAAACAGCACGATGATAAGTTTTGGAGATGTGAGAGAGTTGAAATGCTAGTTCATTGTTAGTGGAGCTGTGAGCTGATCCAGCCATACTGGAGCGCAATTTTGAACTATACCTAAAGGGCTAGAAAATGTGCATACCCTTTGACCCAGCAATACCACTTTCTAGGACTCTATCCCCAAGAGATCATAAAATTGGGTAAAGATCCAACATGTACAAAAATATTTACAACAGAACACTTTGTGGTGGCCAAAAACTGAAAGTCAAGGAGATATCCATCAATTGGGGAATGGCTGAATCAATTGTGGTATATGAATGTAATGGAATACTAATGTGCTGTAAGAAATGATGAACAGGAAGACCAGAGAGGCCTCTAAAGACTTATTTGAACTGATGCTGAGAGAAAGGAGCAGAACAAAGAGAACTTTGTACACAGCAACAAACACAGTGTGTGAGGATTTTTTCTGGCAGACTTAGAACTTTATTGCAATACAAGGACTCAAAAATTCTCGGTAGGCTCTTAAGACATAATACCTTCCACATCCAGAGAAAGAAGTACGAAGTTTGATGTCAGTATACAGCAGATAATTTTCTTTGGTATTATGTTTTGGATTGTGTTATGATTTCTCCCATTTTCATTCTTCTATGCAATATGACTAAGGTCAAATTGTATTTAGTCAGAATGTATGTGTATAAGCTATATAAAATTGTATGCCTTCTCGAGGAGCGATGGGAAAGGGATGGGGGAAGAAGGGGAAGGGAGGGGAAAAATTTAAGGTATTTGAAAGTAATTGTAGAACACTGAAAACAAATAAAATAATAATAAAAAAGAAGAGAATTGTTTAAAAAATACAATTGGTAAGGGGAAGATGATGAATATAGGAGACATCTAGAAAGAATAAACAGTCAAAATGGAAAAACTGAACATGTGAAATAGTACATTGCAAAAAACAAATGACCTTGAAAATAGTTGTAGCAGATATACGTAAGGAGTTGTTGTGCTTTGTCCTTCATTCTTGACGAAGACCATGACATCACGATGATGACATCACTTGCAGCTGACTTTGATTTGAGCACGGGAGAGCTGTGAAAGGCCACCAAACTTACTTTCTACTCCTGATTGCTCTGGTACAGTGGGCTTATATTCATCAGGAAAACTGGAGATGGACTAGGATGCAATGTGAGACCCTGGCCCTTTCAGGCTAAGGTCTTATCTCATTCTCAATTTGAGTGAGATATACCCATTCAGTGATGAGACTTCTTTAAGTAATTACTCAAGTGATCGCCAGACCTACAAGATCTGACCAAGGCCTTTGACACTGTTAGTAGTGAGGACTTATGGAAAATTACGTCAAAATTTGGTTGCCCAGAGAAATTCATCAATATTGTACCTCAATTTCTTGATGGCATGTTTGCCTGGGTTCTGGAGAGTGGACAACGCTCTCGAGTCTTCCCAGACAAAAATGGAAATGAAACAGTACTGCGTGCTTGCTCCCATGCTTATTAGCATGATGGTTTCAGCCATATTGACAAATGTTTTCAGTGAGAATGAACACAAGATCAAGGTCAACTATCGTACTGATGGTAAGTTCTTCAATTTGAAAAGGCCACAACCAAAGACTAAATCTGAGGGAGTGTTGTTATATGATTTTCTGTTTTCAGATAATTGTGCATTCAATACAGCCTCTGAAGCTGAGATGCAACAATGTGTCGATCTCTGCTGTCTGTGCTAATTTTGCCCTTATAACTAACGCCAAGAAAACACAGGTGCTCCATCAGCCACCACCACACCGTTCGTACATGGAATCATTAGTTACAACAAGTTTTGAATGCTGCGGATAAATTCACTTACCTTGGTAGTGTACTTTCCATGGATGTACGTACTGACGTAGTTGATGCACGCATTACCAGAGTTACCTCAGTGTTTGGGAGTTTTCAAAGAAAAGTTTGGAAGAGAAGAGATATTAGACAGACTACTAAACTGAAGGTCTACAGAGCCTTTGTGCTGACCTCATTTTTGTATGGCTGTGAAACATGGATAGTCTACCACCTCCCTACCAGGAAACTAAATCACGTCCATTTGAACTATCTTAGAAATATTCTCAAAATCACCTGGCAGGATAAGGTACCAGATACAAAGGTACTTGCTCTAACTAAACTGCTAAGCATTCATTCAATGCTACAGAGAGTGCAACTCTGATGCACTGGCCACATTGTTCTAATGCAAAATGCACACATGCCAAAAAGATTATTTTAAGGAGAACACACATGAGGCGAGTGATAACATAGTGGTAAGAAAAATGGATAGAAGGACACTCTCAAGGTCTCTATCTAGAACTTTGGATTTCATTGTGTGTCGTGGGAGACATTGGCATAGGACTGTTCAGCAGGGCATGCCCACATCAGAAAAGGTGCTGTGTTCTATGGGAAAAGCAGACTTGAAACAGTACAAAGAAAATGTATCAAATTTGGAGTATCCATCCAAAACGTTTACGTGGACTATCTGTGTCCAATCTGTGGTAGAGCATTCCAAGCTCATGTTGGTCTGATCAGCCACAATCGTACACATTGAAAATTGACTTTGTCATGGTAATGTCATTTTGGTCCTCTTCTAGAGTGAAGGACAACTATCAAATAACTCAACGGATGGTCCCTTTAATAAAAAAAAAAATCAAACTGGGAGGAGAAGACCCTCAGGGTTTCTGGGTAAAAGAGAAACAATTACTATTTAGCTATTGTATTCACTCTGTTCTTGGCGAGTGGGAACTTGTCCAGTCTATGAGCTCCAGAGTGAACTGGGTTTAAGGTTTGATCTTTTAACAAGAAATGTAGCCAGTAAACCCCAAGGAAAAAGGCAGATTTTGACCATGGAGTGTACTTTCCTCTGGGTAGAATACGAGAGGCGAGGCGAGGAGAGGGGTGTTGAGATGAGGAGAGGAGATAAACTGCTACTTACTCACTGGTTGTGATTGTCATTTGTTCTCGAAGAGGACCCTGACATCAGTATTGTGAGGGATGATCTTTGAGTATCTCTCAGGAGTAAAGTCTCCTCAAAGAATTGTTTCTTGTCCTGTTGAAATATTTGCAACAGTTTGACCTTGTAAAAAATGTTGCAAAATATTCTGTTCTTTCCCAGACTTCCCCCCTTGGTTTTCGGCACATAGCAGGCACCTTCCCCATCCCCACATGCCCACCTGTCTTTGTCTCCAGGCAAGTTTGTGAAACTGTCTTTGTTCTCTATTGCTAGAGTAGACTGTTACGAATAGATTGTACCCTCAGGATTTTCACCAATGAGCCTGGAGGAAGGGGGTTAGGGAGGAGAGGATTGTGGTTAGGACCTGCATAGTCTGCTGAGCTGAACACATCTCATCTATCTTGGGTTGGAGCCATCTTTTCGGCCCTCTGACGAAGCCCTTTCTCGATAAAGTCAATAAACGAACTATTCTTTTTGCTAATATCTTTGAGTCTCTGATTCATTGATAAGGATCTCTGTACCCCACATAGGTTTGCGGGCTCTTCCTGGATTGCACCTTCTTTTTGGGGACTCCCCCAACCTAAATTCAGGGGCAGCCGCCACTTCGGACTTTTCTGGTGATCTCTGGCTTTTGGCTGGTTTAAGACTCTCCCCTGAGTAGAGAAACATCGTAAGGGAGATCTCAGAGTAGCAAAATGAAAGTTCTACAGCACAGGTAATCAGAAGACCGCAGCGGCCACCTGTGTGAAAAAAACAATTCAGTCTTGTCAGTTTGTGCACAGACCCAGGTAAGCAGACTGGGAGGTCTTGGAACCAAGTCCGGAACAGCAACCCTCTGGGTGAACATGTTGCCCATAGTCTAAGCAGACAGGTCCTAAGACGTCTGAGGGAACTGAAATTGTGTGAGGGGAAACCCTACGAGCCCATCTAGAATCTTTGAGTAGGTAAAGCGGCCATCTGAGAGGATGGAAAATCAGATTCAAAATCTGATGGAGACAATTTCTTAAATGCGTTGTCTGTATATTTTGTGTTGTTATTTCTGTGTGAATGAAAGTCTGTGTCTCTGTTTCATGTGACACTTTGTAAGGCTGTAAATTTTGCCAGCCAGTCGGTAAGAGCAGAAGGGCTGACGGAGGGACAAGGAGGGTGGGAACTTATCTTTTTCTCTCAGACCAAAGAAAGGCAGACTAACCATCATTTAACCATTTCCTACCTCACCCAAAGGAGAAATTTTTGTGTAATTGGAGACAACAGAAAGGTAATTGAATTCATTCTGGTTGTATACAGAATTGTGAATAGGTGAAATGTATCACTATTAATATAGTGTTGAAGATAGGTTAGAATTTATTAATGTCCGGTGGAAGTAAGTGGAATATTAGCAAAAAAAAAAATCTGAAGCAGACAATTGAGAAGAAGGGCTGAGAGTTTTGAATTTAGGTTTAATTAGACCTTGAAGCTAAATTTGGTACTTTATGTTCAAATTAAGTCAATATATCTGACACCAGACAATGGGTTTAAAGTGGCAAAAATAAATAAATAACAAGAAGTTTTTCTGTTTCATTTTATTTTATTTTATTGCAGACAATGAGGAGAAGAAATGTGGGTTTCTTAGTATGTAAACTGTTAGATATTTAACTCCCTCTAATTTTTAAAGTTTAGGCTAGGACAAAATTGTTAGGCATTTTATTTTTATTTGAAATATAAAGGAGAATAATGATAATTCAAATAAAGGCAGAAAGAGTGTAGAGAAAAAAGGGAGATGGGGGAATAAAGGGCTCATGTGCTTTTAGCCACTCTCTTCCCCATATCATTTCAGAAGAATTGAGTATGTTGAGAAAATGAAAATTTTATTGGAAAACCGAGAGAGAATTATTGTGATTGGTAATGGCTACTATTCAACTAATTATTAAGTTTCCAAGTTCCCTGCTTGGTGGGTAAGTCAAGCTCACCTAGCTAACATTGGTTCAGAATTAATAAGATCTCCTTTACCAAGGGTAAAGACAGTAACTTAAGCACATTTTAAGCTAACATAATTTTAAACTTTTTCAAAAAAAGGAGAAAAATTATTTAGACTGAATTTAAATAAAAAAGTAATGACTTATGAGCTATCGTGTCTTATGATTAAAACGGAAAGGAAAGCTGGATAATCTGGGTAATGAGATTGAGAGATTTGGAAAGATGAATAAAGTTTAATTGGCAATATGGAAGGCAGATAATGTTTGGGGGAAATGGGGGTTATTCAAATCCCTCTTGTCCCTAGATAGTTGTTCTGGACCTTTGTGTCAGTTACAGATGGTATGAGTAGGTGGTGAGGGTGTGAGGATGTATTTTAAGGAGAAAGATAATTCATGTAACTTGACTTGGTAATTAATAGCTCGATCAAATGGGGGATGACTCTATCTGATCAGGTGTGCCCACGTGATGGTAAAGAGAAGAAATTCTGTGCAAGGTTATGTGGAAATGCATTCACCTGAATGGGTTAATTTTTTTTAAGTTTTAAGCAAACTTGAGTAGTTTCAAATTTTTAAGTAAATCTAAAAGTTGTTACATTAAGAATGGCTTTGTTAAAAAGCTGTTATGAATTCTGTGTAAGAGTTTCTGTGTTGTAAAATTCCTATTGAGAAAATGAGAATCCTTGGGAAAAAATACATATACATTTTCATATATGAGTGATTTTCAAGCTATTCCATCTAAGGATGTATTAAGTATGTTAAAAAGTTTATTTACACTACTAAGAATGACGTTTTAACTAAAATGGTTTTTGATATGAATCATGCAGTTACGAAAGTATGTTTGTAAAAGGAAACTTACGGCGAAATGTGAAACGGCCTTGGTTTTTGAAAGTCAAATTTTCTTTTCATCTCTGGTCTTTTCATCAAGAATGCTTGAAAGTCCTCTATTTCACTGAAAGAGGATTTTTCCCCTGAAGTATTATGTTCAGTTTTGCTGGATAGGTGATTCTTGGTTTTAGTCCTAGTTCCTTTGACTTCTGGAATATCATATTCCACGCCCTTCGATCCCTTAATGTAGAAGCTGCTAAATGTTGTGTTATTCTGATTGTATTTCTACAATACTTGAATTGTTTCTTTCTAGCTGCTTGCAATATTTTCTCCTTGACCTGGAAACTCTGGAATTTGGCTACATTTCCCTAGGAGTTTCTCTTTTTGGATTTCTTTTAGGAGGTGATGAATGAATTCTTTCAATATTTATTTTGCCCCCTGATTCTAGAATATCAGGGCAGTTTTCCTTGATAATATCATGAAAGATGATGTTTAGGCTCTTTTTTTTATTATGGCTTTCAGGTAGCCCCATATTTTGAAACTGTCTCTCCTGGATCTATTTTCTATGTCAGTTGTTTTTCCCATGAGATATTTCACATTATCTTCCATTTTTTCATTCTTTTGGTTTTGTTTGGTGATTTCTTGGTTTCTCATAAAGTCATTAGCCTCCATCTGTTCCATTCTAATTTTGAAAGAACTATTTTCTTCAGTGAGCTTTTGAACCTCCTTTTCCATTTGGCTAATTCTGTTTTTTAAATCATTCGTCTCCTCTTTAGCTTTTTGGACTTCTTTTGCCAATTGAGTTAGTCTATTTTTAAAGGTATTATTTTCTTCAGCATTTCCTTGGGTCTCCTTTAGGAAGCTGTTGCGTGGTTTTTCATGATTTTCTTGCATCTCTCTCATTTTTCTTCCCAATTTTTCCTCCACCTCTCTTAATTGATTTTCAAAATTCTTTTTCAGCACTTACATGGCCTCAGACTGTTGCATATTTATTTTGGAGGTTTTGGATGTAGAAGTCATGACTTTTATATGTTCCCTGGATGGTAAACATTGTTCTTCCTCACCTTAAAGGATGGGAGAGAATACCTGTTCACAAAGAAAGTAACCATCTATAGTTTTATTTTTTCCTCTTCTTCGCGCATTTTCCCAACCACTTACTTGACTTTTGGGTCCTTTCTAAATAGTAAGGTATACTCTGGGGACCTGTAATTTCTCAGTTCCTCCAAGGTGGAGCAATTAAGCGAGAGGAGTTTACTGAGATTCACATCAATTTTTCAACTCCCTTGGGGGCTTTAGGCAGGGGGCGGGGCTGCCACTCAAGGTTGGGGTTCAGATCATCTGCTCAGTTGTCCCAGAGGCGTTTCGCTGAAGGCTCCCAAAATGGAACAATGGGCTCTGGCTTCTGTCTGGCTGCTGCATGCCTGTGGCCACCACCACACAGCACTGCCACCTCTCTGCTGCTTCCACCACCACCTGGGCCCAGGGCTAGGGGAGGACTGTGGTCCCTTGTCATGGAAGTAAAAAAGCACTCTCACTGACATTTGACACTGATGGTTTGAGGGATCTGCGAGCCTCTGCTACTGCTGCTGGGGATTGCGTCCTCGAAGCCTGCTCTGGCCCTGCTCATCCAAGAGCTTGTGTGGTCAAGGCTCGATTGGGCTCCACTCTGTGTCCCAGTATGACAGACTTTTTCTGTTGGCCTTCCAAGTCATCATGGGCTGGAAACCTCCTCCTCTCCATCCTTCTGTGGCTTCTGCTGCTCTAGAATTTGTTGAGAGTCATTCTTTACAGGTATTTAATGGACTGTGTGAGAAGAGTTAGAGTATGTGCGTCTTTCTACTCCACCATCTTGGCTCTGCCCATAAACTGTTCTTGAAAGAGGAAGAAATTTATCGTATGAAGAAATGTTTTGTAGAATCTTTTGTATGATTTTTGAAGGGCCAACCTAGAAAATTTATATTTGTAAGCTAATTTATTATAATAACTTCAGGTTTTGGGGGGGGATTGGAAGATAAGGGACATGGTAATGGAGACCTGGAATTTTATGGCTCCTGAAAGCTCTGGGAAAATTTTATGACAAGAAGCCTCTCTGCCTCATCCCCTCTCCTTTTGAAGTCCAATCATTACAGAAGGACTTCTTAAGATCGAGCTGAACTCAGATGGAGTTCCTAAATAAGGAATTTGTTTTGGGGATAAATAATCACTAGTGATTGGTTTTTAGGACAAATATAAGATCTAACATGTAAGTCCTGGTAAAATTTTTGATTACTGAAACCTGTCATCTAATGTACAAACCTCAGGGGACAATTGTATCCTCAGCCTGGGATGGGGTCCTTCTGAGTCAGTTTCCCCATTGTGTTCCTTTGAAAAGGAATGTGTTCCCACTTGACTATTGCTGAGTCGAACTATAAAGTGGAGATGATATCTAATTAAGTCCTTGCTTTTCATCTACATGGCTTGTTTCTATAATCAAAGCAGATAATTTAAAATGCAAGCTCAATGTAAGTAATGGAATCTTGCTGTTTTCAATTAATTGGATAAATAAGTACTCTGCTATGGTCTTCTGAAAGATAAAATCCCTGGGAACGTTCTTTCTGAATATTAAGTGAATAATTAGATAAAGGAAGGGAAAGCAAAGTGTAAATGTGATGTATCATTGCTCCATAGAACAAGATTGGGATTTAAAGTTGACTATAATTGTACGAAACTGCTGACGTTTAGGGCTACTAGTAATTCTCTGGGTCCTGCCCAAATGAATTCAACCCAAGGCTTTTTTCAGCTAAAGAGAATCAACGTTTTTTATCTTATCTACAGAGTGACTGAGGAAGGAGTCTGGGGTTTCCCGGAATGTTCTTGATGTGAGTGATCAGTAGCCTGGAGAATTGGATTGATAGGGCATAGTGATATGCCGCTATGGGACTCTAGAGAGACTATTCAAGTGGAACATGGTGAGGTTTTCCAGGACCCTTTTAAACAAATAGGAGTAAAACTGTTTTGGAGTAAGGGACAAAAGTCCCAACCTGGAAAACAACTTGTATTAAAACAATTGACTGAATTAATTACTGAAACTAAGCCAGAGACATATTTAATTAGTGGGAAAGAGTTTGTGTAGTTTCTTAGAGGCAGGTAACCTCTGGTAATATTTGACATTAATAAAAAATTAAATGCTTCTGTTTTGATTTGAATTTCTTTCATTAACGTAAGTTGAAATTAGTGTTTGAAATTGTCATATGTATAGCAAATTCCTTCAGACTGAGCTAGATTATAAAGGTAAAAAGAAGCTTGGGAAACAGACGCAAATTTAGATCAATAACATGGTTTTAACGGTAAATTTGATTTTGATTGTTATTTAATTAGAACATGTATAGAAAGGCATGCAAGATACTTCAGACTTACTTTGAAAGATGTTCCTCAGTCAATGTGAAATTATAGGCATATCTGAAACTGATTATTGGAGCTTGCTATTTTTAGATTTTATGGGACTATTAACTGACTGTCCTTCTGAGTGCAATCCAGGTGTGGAAAGCAAGAGAGACTATCTGAGCCATTGATCTATGATGCCAGTGAGCCTGTGAGATGCAGGTATGAACTGCAAAAAGGTGATCTCATGAAAAGTTTGGAGAAATGATTGTTCAGCCTGCCCTGAGGTAGGATTTTCCTGACTCAATTTACCCACTGACACCTGGCTGTCTTTAAACCTGTAGGGTATCAGTTGATAATCTTCTCCTTCCTGTCACTGACATGAAAGTAGGGAGATGCTCCCCTGAAATGTCCCTATTCTTAATTGCAATTTCCTATGATCAAAAGTTTTGTAAGCATAATATCAGATTTATTAAATAGTAGATTGTTGATAAGGGAACATCTGAGGTTACGTCTAAAATTAAGCTATTAGGTGTAGGTTTTTAGACTAAGAATGATAAGTTAGGGACCTTTAATTCTTAGTAATATTATGGAGACAATCAGGTCAAGGGTTTGTAAGGTTAGCACGTATAGTCTTTATTTTTGTCTCAGTTGGTTAATGTTAATAGAAGAATGGTTTGTGGTCTATATTGCAAATGCTTTAAAAGAAGCATCACAGGACCATAAGTTGAAATTGTTTTATGATGTGGTAAATACTGTGTTAAAATGATTATTTATTGTATTTATGTAAGTATTGGAACCTGGCATTGACTTCTTAGTGAAATCTCATCTTTCTGATGGGGAAATGAATAGGAAATTAATGTAAAATGTAAAAATTGGGATCTAATGGGAATTTCTTAAGCATGACAATTGGACAAAGTTCCAATTTTGATTTTGCAAGCAGTGAAAGAGTATAAAGCACAGGAAGGGTAATCTAAAGTTGTATCAAGTTCAGGTTTGTAGAAGAGTGGACATCTGGATTTTTACAAGAAGACAAAAGGAAGAAGATGGAGAGATGCTGTGCTGAAGACAGCTTGAAGGAGCACCCAGACCAGAAAACTGCACTAGATGATCTTCCTCACCACACAGCTGTATGAGATGGAACTTCTGAATGGACAATTCATTTATATGCCTATGTGTTTTGATTCTCCGTATTTGTACTTATAAAAAGGGACTGCCCCCTTGTACTTTGTCAATGCATCAGTCAACTTTGCTCACTTTCCATTTTGATATAAATGGGAGATACATGAAGGGAAGAATTTTTAAGGGAAAGAATGTGAGGAGGTATTTATTGGATTTAGGCGTGGAAGCAGAAATTGTAATAAAGAAAAAAAGAAAAGGGGGAGTTTGTGGGAAGCTAAATCTCTTCATCAGCTGTATGAAAATAGATGACAATGAAAAGAGAGTAAAAGAAATCACTAGGAATATTAGGAAATTGGCCCATGTTCAGTTTCAAACTTGGACATCACCATTCAACACTTTTTGCTGGTCCTGATTTGGAGGATGTTGGTGGAAACAAATTCTACTGTTCGTGATAATTGCTATTAGTGGCATAATAATATTGCTTCCTGTGTGCCTCCCCATCCTGATGCAACTAATTACACGAACTGTTCAAGACTCCCAGTCTAAAATGATCAGATATAAGGAAAGGCAGAGGGGTACATGGACTGATGGTTTTCAAAAGTCAGGGGTGAACCCTGGTCGACGCCAGAGATCGAAATGAGCCTGAGGGCAGAGAAGACAATTTGATGGAAGAAGCATGTAAAGAATGGTGTGAGGAGTCTTCAAAGAGTAAAAGGTAAGAGGAAGGATTATGAGAGATGATCTCTGAGGACCTCTCATGAGTGAAGCCTCACAGAGTTAATTGCTTCTTGTCTTGTTGCAACATTTGAAATAGGTTGACCTTGTAAAGGAATATTTCAACATAGTCTGTACTTTCCCAGACTTCTCCCCCACCTTGTTTTTAGACACATAGCAGGGAGGAATAACACCTCCCTCCTCCAACTTCCCACCTGTCCTTGTCTCCAGGTAAGTGTGTGAAACTGTCTTTGTTCTCTGTTGCTGTGATAGATTGCCACAAAGAGATTGGAATCTCAGGACTTACACCAATGAGCCCTGAAGAAGGGCGTTAGAGAGGAGGGGATTGTGGTTAGGGCCTACATAATCTGCTGTGCTAAACACATCTACTGTCTTTTGGTTGGCGCCATTTTATGAGTGCTCTGAGGGAACACTTTCTCGAGAAAGTCAATAAACGAACTATTCTTTTTGCTAATATCTCTGAGTCACTGATTCACTGATGAGGGTCTTTGTACCTCACACAAGATGATGACATGTTTTCAGTTGATTTTGATTTTAGTGTGGGAGGCCTACACAAGGTCATCAACATCACTTTCTTCTCCAGAGCAATATGCATCCAGTGACCTGATATTCATCAGGAAGAATGGAGATAGCCCAGGATGTAATGTAAGACTCTGGCCCTTTCAGGCTAAAGTCTTATCACATTCTCACTTTGAATGAGATACATCCCCTTCAATGAATAGTCTTCTTTAAGTAGGTTCTCAAGGGATGGCCCCTTTATTTAAAAAAATTAAACTGGGAGCAGAAGACCCAGAAGAACATACTGGTTTTCAAAAAGGAAGAGAAAATAGAGACCAAATGGGGAACACTCACTGGATTATGAAGAAAGAAAAAGAATTCCAGAAAATAAAATCTACTTTTGTTTTATTTTCTACACTTAAGACTTTGACTGTATGAACCTCAACAAAATATAACAAGTCTTCAAAGAGATAAGAGTAGCATACCATCTTACTTTTCTCATGAAGAACCTGGATGTGAGCCAAGAAGAAACAGTTAATAGCAAACATGGAACAACTGATAGGTTTAAGATTGGGAAAGGAGCATGACAAGGCTGTTATCTTATTTATTTGACTTATATGGAGAGTACATTTGCAACATGCCAGGCTGGATGGACCAAAATCTGGAATTGAGGTTACCTTAAGAAATATAAACTATCTCGGATAAGCAAATGATACTACTCCGAGGGCAGTGAATAAAAATGAGGAAATATCTTGATGAAGGTGAAAGGATAGTGGAAAAGCTGTCTTGAAGCTTAACAGAAAAAAGACTAAGATCTTGACAACTAGGCTGATCTCTTCCTGACAAAGAGAGGATGAAACAGTTTGGAAGCAGTGTCACATTTTATATTGGGCTCAATTATCACTACAGAAACTGATTGACACTATGAAATTAAAAGACACTTCTTGAAAGAAAGAGAAGCAAACCAGGACAAAATACTAAAAAGCAGAATCATTGTCTTGACAACAAATGTCTACTTAGCCAAAGCTACCTTGTTGTTTTTTTTTTCTTTTCCTATAAGGAAAGTTTCTATAAGGAAAGCTAGGTGTCACAGAATCAACATCTTAGAACTGTGGTGCAGGAGAAGACTTCTGAAAGTACGTTGAATAGCAAGGAGAACAAATCAGACAAATGCTTAAATTAACTCAGACTCTTCACTGGGAGATCAAATATGAAGCTTAAGGTGACATATCTTGGCATTAAAATAATAACACAGCACTCATTGGAAAAAGGCGATGATGTTGGAAATGATTGAAGCCCAAAGGAAAAATAATCAGAAAGGGTCAGACAGGAGATTGGACAGGCTTTGAGGTATCGTGGGTGACAGAAGCTCCTAGAGTACTCTGGTTCACAAAATGTATGGGTTCACAAAATGTCAAACATAATTGAATTACTGAACAACAGTTGAGTAAAAGTTACAAATAAAAATTGATGTACAAAAAAGATACTTGAAAGTTCTGTTTTTCATTAAAATCCATTTTTTCCTATGAAAGATTAAATTCAGTTTTTCTGAGTATATTATCTTTGGTTGTAACTCTAGCTTCTTTACCTTCTATAATATCATGTTCCAATCACTCCATTACTTTTACCTGTAACAGAGTAGGCACATGAAAAATGATTGATATTATTGACAGTGTACTCTCAGATGTATAGATATAGACAGTTGAAGTTTTAGCTTTAAATACATGCAATAATTATGGATAAAATATTTGTTTTGTTTACATTTGAATAAAAACAGCAGGAAAATGCTATATGTTTGCTATGGTCTAAGAATTGCGCTAATCACTGGGAGTCAAACCGCAACAACAACAAATTGCAGCCCTTGCTCTCAAGTTCACATTCTAAATGAGAAAAGTAACTCATGGAGTAGATGGCAAGGCATAGGGTACGATGTCATCAGCAGGTTAGATGTCCATGTACAGGAATCTTAAATGTATAGAATTAGTGAGGGAGATGAGTGTCGGAAGATGTTACAATGCAGTGGAAAAATACATGGCCGTATGATGATTCATAAACTTTTTTATGCATTTTTCCTACATTGTTTCCTTTGCCTTACCGACTGACACCCCAAGAGACTCTTGGGGTTCAATTCGAATTCACTACTACCCCAATTAATTAAATCATGATTAATAAATTAAATATTGACTCTCTTTAGTAGGGTAGAAGGCAGAAAAGTGATGTAAGAGGCAGGTAGAGATTCATATGCACATAATAGCTACATGTGTATGGCACCTCAGCATTTATAAAGTGTTAAATACATTCATTCTTTTATCCACAAAATAATTATGTCTTATAGGTGCTGTTCTATTTAAAACAAAGATAAATGAGGCTGAGAGATCTTAAGGGACTCTCCTAGGATCACATAGCTCCAAGGCTTTTACATATACATATATGTACATATGCATTCTCTATTACATTACTATTCATGTGTCAGGGGGGATTAGAAAGATTACTATCTCTGGAGTTAGAGAAGTGGAAGATAATAACTCTTATATCTTAGCAGTAGAGAGTAGTGATAAATATATTTAGTAATATATGTATGTGTAAGTAAGTTAATATATTTATATAGAAATATATAGAGTATATATGTAAACATGCATATATAGTAATAAATATAATCATATTATATTTTCATAAAAATAATGTATTTATTATAAAATAAAATTATTATCAAATAAAAATACTTATTACATAATAAATATGACAAACACACACACACACACACACACACACACACATATATATATATATATATATATATATATATATGCAAATATAATAAAAGTAGTACTCCGTGTTTCTAATGTTTTCTGAGTCACTACATTTTGATGGTTGGAAAAGGTCAAAGAACAGAGTTCCCCTATAATTTAAATCTCTTTAAAAAAATTTTTTTTTTAAATTTTGAAATTAAAAAAAATTGTTTAAATCTCTCCTGGAACAAGAAAAGACTTCATAACATTTAAAAGTAACTAGAGCAAAAAAACAAAATCCACCAGTCAACAATAAGAAAGCCATTTAATTTAATAGCCATGAATCCACTAAAATGAGCAATAATAACTACAAATGTTGTTTTCCTCTGACCATTCAGCCTAATATGTTCTGGGGGAATGAGAACAAACGTTAAGGTCTCTATTCCAGGTGGCTTCTGCACTTGCTGGTCACCTTGCCATTGCTGTCTTGATCAGAATGCTTCACCAATCTTTGATACATAAACTGGACTGAACTTTACAACAGGATTTCAGACCAGAGCATTGTCTTGTTAATTTTCTAGAAATTTCATAAATAGAAATAGACTTCATTTATTTATTCAAATAGAGGGGCTTTCATACTCGGATAATTTGAAAACATAATAGTCATAAAATTTACACTATCTTTTATGTAGTGCTTTGTTTTTGAAAATATCATATGTACGTATTATCATTTTTCATCACTACAACCCAGCAAAGTAGGTGCTTGGAAAGATAAGTGTGTTGCCCAAGATTACACAGTTAAGTAAGGATCTAAGGTAGGATATGAACTCAGGTAATCTCTAAAATGAAATGACTGGACCAAGTGGTCTGAGGTCAGTTCAACTCTAGACTTATGATATATTATTCTTTGGTGCACCTTTTTTTGAGATTCAGTTTCCTCATCTGTAAAATGAAAATAACAATAAAATCCTTGCTATCTCCCACTCAGGAGAGTTATGTGAAATCAAAATGATGATAGCAATAATTATTAAGTACTAGGTTAACCTTAAAAAAGTCATAAATGTGAGCAATTATTATCTTTAACGCATTGCACACAGTAAGTGCTTAATAAATGTGTTTTAAATTAAATTAAATTATTTAATTAGATATTACAAGGTTTAAGGAGCAATGGTTCATAATCAGTAGAAAGACTGTTAACCTTCACTACCACTCCTCTCACCACTCCTCTCTCTTCCATGAAATCTCTGATGCGCATCTTCATCTCCAACAGAAAAAGTCAATATGAATTGGAATTTCTTTTCAGACATCAATCCAATTTGAGGGAGTACTATAGAATTACAAGGTAAAAGATGTTCCCAACTGCACTTTTCACCTTGATTTTAGTCACTGCATCATTCAAAGAGGAGAAGACAAATGTGTTTTCCCTTTTGGAGTAACTGTTTCACAAATTGGTCAAGTATTCATACAAAGGACTAAAGATGCAGTGGAGGCTTCCTATCTTAGGTCCCAAATGTCACTAAATAAAAATGACTTCCCTCTGCCAGAGTCCAGTGAAGAGCATATAATCTTTGTTTTGTAAGGTAATTTTAAGAATTTTTACGAGATTGTATTTCAAGACACAGGTATTAGAGGACAATGATAAAAAGGGATACACAAGTGTGAGTTCTAGAGGTTTGCGAATAATGTTTTCTGTCTGAAGCCTGATAATTGCGACTGAGAGAAACTGATGACAGAACAGAGATTGTGTTTGTACCTGAAGAATCAGAATTTAGCTGCTCTGAATAAGGAGTGAATATAACTTCTTACTTCATCTTTAGTAGGATCTCTTGAAACCATTTTGATTAAGAAATGTTAAATATTTTAATTACTTTTACATATATGTCCTGGTTTCTTCCAAAAGATTTTTAGAAAACATGTTCTAATGTGTCACATTTTCCAAAAAAACTTATATGTGACACATTTTGTTCATATAAAAGATAAGAACAGATTGCTTATTTCCCCTATTCATGCCTTTTCTGTAAGCCATTCACATCCCCAATCTCTCTCTCTGTCTCTGTCTCTCTCTGTCTCTCTGTGTCTCTGTCTCTGTCTCTTTCTGTCTCTCTCTCTCTCTCTGTCTCTCTTCTCTCTCTCTCTCTCTCTCTCTCTCTCTCTCTCTCTCTCTCTCTCTCTCTCTCTCTCTCACACACACACACACACACACACACACACACATACATGCAAACTCACCCCTTTCTGAACTTCTTTGCTGATTACTATATGGTTGCCTCTGTCTCTCACCCCAAATAATCTGTCTCTAAACATAAACAGACTCAAATTTAAATGCTAGGACTCAATGACAATCTCTTCTCTCATTGTGTGGATTGCACTTTTTCTCATATGTACTTTTTTCTCATTTTTTTCCTTTGCTTGAATGTTAAAGGTCCATTCATGTGTACACCTTCATATCCTTACCTGTCAGAATTGAGACAAATTAGGACTAGAACCACACACATTATTAGAATTATCATAATGAGCACTAATAAAATATTGGGAAAACAGTGATGAACTGTTAGAGAAACTTCAATATGAGTTATCTGAAAAAGATGGGGAAAATAGAGAATAAAGGATGAACAAACTGACATCATAATTCTTGAAGTGGACACTCAGATTTGTTGATGTGACTTGTGTGTCATTGTAGAGAGAATTTTCAGTGAGAAAACTCTGAGACTAGTACCATATCCATGAAGAAACCAAGTCTTCTTGTCAAAAAATATTAGGCATCTTAGAAATATTTGTTAAATGCATTGAATAGTAAGAGTTCAATAAAAAGTGCACAAAGCTTAACATGAATGATCTCATTACTATCCTCCCCCACTTCTTTAACTGAACAAATTGAGGCTCAGAAGACTTCTTTGAATTTTCCATTTTCATAGAGCCAATGAGTGGCAGAAGGAGAATTTTCTAACTGAGACCAGCTCTTTACCCAATATAAAGCATGATCACTTACCATATGCATAGTACATATTTAAGAAATCTTTATGAAATTTAGCTGACATTACCTGAGATTTATTCAGCACTTGCACAAAGCTAAACATGAACAATCACTTTTAAGACTGACAATAAACTATATTGGAATAGTCTACATGCATTTGCTCAAACCAAGTCCTCTGCGCCCCCTACGTTATTATTTTGAAGACACCAGTATCTTTGCTAGGTTGCCTAGGATGTTATCCTTAACTTTCTACTCTCCTTTATCCATCCATGTCCATTCAGTTGAAAAGTTCTGCTGATTACACCTTTACTCCATCTCTGCCCTACACTCATTTCTATTCTCCGAAATTGCCATCACTTTGGTACAAGTGCTCAGCATTTTTGTCCTGGACTCTGGCAACTTGCTTTCTACTTGTTCTCTTTGATTCAAGACACTTGGAAATCCAGTCCGTCTTTCAATAGGTTGTCAAATTGCTATTCCTAAAGGGAATTCCTGATCTTGTCACCTTCAACTCTCACCCAATAACCTAGAGTTTCTCCTTATCACCTCAAACACCAAATATAAAATTATCTTCTAGGTTTTTAAAGTCATTATAACCTCACTCATGCCTATCTTTCATGTCTTTTCATACCTCACTTCCATATATTTACTCAAAGGCAGATGAGTGGCACAGAAGACCACGTGCTAGATTTTGAGTTACGAAGACTAGAGTTCAAATTTAACTTCATACACTTACACGTTGTATAACCTTGGGCAAATCAAATAATTTCTGCCTGCCGCAGTTATTTCATAAGTAAAATTAGCATAATACTAACAAATATTTACCAACATGATTATGAGAATAAAAGAATAATTTTGCAAACCTTAAAATATTATATAAAGTTATTATTATTGTTGTTACTCTGTGATCCAATATAACTGCCCTCATACTCTTCTTCAGACAAGCCTCTGGGCAATTTTGCTGTTATCTGCCAATGCCTGGAATTTTCTACCATTTCTTCTCTATCTCTTGGCTTCCCAGACTTCCATCAAGTCTCAGTTAAAACCCTACATTCTCCAAAGAAACCTTTTCAAATTCATTTTAATGTGTGTACCTTCCTTCTCATAATCATCTCCAATATAACACACACATACACACACACAAACACACACACACGTACATGTACAGTCAAACCCATATGTACATATATATGTGTGATATTTATATATTAGTTTAGATAATATATGAATATTTTGGTACAACAGTATGATATATAAGATATATAACATATAAGACATTATAATATAAGATGTATATGATATAAGATATATAATAATATATCTTACATAGTATTATGTAATCAATAGTAATATTGTACAGCACATCTATAAAATATTTCAATAATATAATATCAATAGTATGAATGTGTGTGTGTATATGTGTGTGTGTGTGTGTGTGTGTGTGTGTGTATGATTGGGGATACAAAGAAAAGCACAAGAAAAGCACAAAACTGTCCAAGGTCCAGGAACTCGAACTCTAATTGGTAATACAACAATGTACAATATATTTATATATATATATATATCTGTGTGTGTGATTGCATGTACGCATGCATGCATGCATACAAAAATATGTATATATGTATAATTTATATATGCGTATGTTTATGTGCATAAATATGTATATATGCATATATAACTGATATAATCAGTAATGTTTGTAGAATTGATCAAGGTAACAGCTAAGAAATCTCTGAAGAAGACTGTTACATCAGATATTCTATAATCCATGTCTAGCACCTTATTCAACACATGACATTTAAATTGACTTAGTCTCCTTATTTTGAAGATGGAATCATCAGACCATCGGACTAAAATAGCAATAATCCTGAACTGTATCAATGTTTTAGATGGGACACTTTTGAAACTGTAATCTTTCTTCTTCAACGGATTGTTACAATTAGAATCATCACTATTACTATTATTACTGAAAAGAAATTGTAGATATATCCCAGATTTACTTTCAAAAGACCTTAATTTAGAAAGTCGAGAGGGAAATCATTCAATCTCCATGAGCTTCAGTTTCCTAAGCTGTTAAAAAAATGCCCTTTGAAGTACACAATTCATGAGGTTTTTACAAAAAGCTTAAAGCACAATTCAAAGGGAATTTTGAAAATATCTTCTGTTCTTCCTCCCTCTTTTGAGAATCCTTGTCTGGACAACGTAAAATTCAATATCTTTATTTGGTATTCAGTGTAAAGACAGTAACTGTTTTTCTCCATCTTGCAGATGAGAAACATTCTGAAAGTACTATGCCCATCAGCTTTACAGAAGAGTACACAACTCTATTTCTCTTTCACAACTCTACTTCTATTTCTCTGGATTCATTTTCAAAAGAAGAGCGGAGGGAACAAAAAAACCAGGGACGCTGGAGGGGAATTACTCCATACCAACTGAGTACATCCTCTTGGGAATAACTGGTTCTCCCGAGTTAAAAGTGGCCCTTTTTGTTCTCCCTCTCACCATCTATTTGGTTATTCTTATAGCAAACATTGGGATGATCATCTTAATCAGGATAGACCCACAACTCCATTTGGCCGTGTATTTCTTTCTTAGCCACATGACGTTCTGCGATCTCTGCTACTCCACAGCCATTGATTCCAATATGCTGGAGGACTTCTATGCCAAAGACAAATCTATTTCCTTCATTGGTTGTGCTCTGCAATTCTATTTCTTCTGGTCCTTTGCAGATTCTGAATATCTACTCTTAGTAGTAATGGCTTTTGATCGCTCCATGGCAATAAGCAACCTTTGCTTTATACAGTAAATATGTCCAGCCGGGGTTGCTACCTATTGATGGTTGGTGTCTACATGGTGAGGTGATGGGTTCTCTGTTCCGTACTGCTTTAACCTTTGGATTGAGTTTCGGTAGGTCCAAAGAGATTAGCCATTTCTTTTATGATATCCCTCCTCTTCTATCAATCTCTTGTTCTGATATCTAAGTCAATGAGCTGATGCCCCTCACTATCTTTGACTTCGCTGAAATCCTCACCGTTTCAGGAGTCCTTATGTCTTACTGTTATATAATCTTATCTGTATTGAAGATCCACTCCAATGAGGGCAGGTACAAAGCCTTTTCAACTTGTATCTAGCTCTTAACCACTGTTGCTATCTTCCAGGGTACTTTCCTTTTTATGTACTTCAGGCCAACTTCTTTCTGTTCACTAGACAAAAACAAAATGACTTCCTTGTTTTATACTCTTGTCACACCCATGTTAAACTTCTTGATTAACAGTTTGAGAAAGAAAGATGTGAAGGAGGTCTTGGGAAAGCTGAGAAAAAAATATATTTTTAAATTGATCCTTTTACTTCACTGCCTTGGAGACTATGAGGTCTCTTGAAAGTTTTGTGTAACATACACATGATCACAGAATTTCAGTGAGGCAAAGTGACCTCAGAGTTTGCGTCTTCCAATATCTACCCAAAGAAGGAATTCATTCTACAACAAATCTCTCAATTGCCTGTATATGCAAATATTTCTTAAAGGGTGAATTTTTCCAGAGGAATATAAATGGGAAAAGACAATGCATATAATCAAGTGTCAGGGAAGCAAATTATGATTTCTATATTGCTTTTTTCCTCTGTGATTGATCTATGCGATAGTGACAAATTTATCAAGAGAAAATATTTTGCTTTATCCCATATCTCATAGGATGACATATCCTATGGAAGATAATGTTATAGAAGATAAAATGCTGGATGTAGAAATAAGAAGACATGTATTCAAAAGCCATCACTGACACTAGCTATATGACTAAGGAAAGACATTTATCCTTTCTAAGTACCAGTTTCCTTAAGTATAAAATGGTCACAACTATGCCTATATTATTCGTGTCATAGAGCTACTGTTTTGACCAGATCTGTGATTTCATTTATGTAAAAAGATACAGTTAAGGAATTATTCCCTCCGCCAATTCCGATGAGAAGTTCTAACCCATCCAGGGTAAGATAGTCATTTATGTTTTGAAGATGGAATTGAACATGTCACTTAGAGATCAATTCTGTAATCAATTTTCAATTAGTTGTAATACTCCGATTCCAACATGTTTGTATTTGCAAGCAATAAGCTTCATATAGATCCTCATTGTTAAATTATTTACCATAGATAACATGGGACCTTTCACAACATATTGCTTTTAGTAATTGTAAACCAGAAGTGCTGTGTGGGAAATAATATTGTTCTTATAATTTCTAGTCATGTAAAACCTCTCCTACCTTAACGTTTCTAAATCAAATATATTTGGGTAGCTTACATACATTTTTTTACTTGTAAGATGTACACACACCTTCACCATCGCTCTGTTGCAGAATTAATGGCTAACAATTCTTACATTAGGCTAATATGTCTGTTCCTCATTTATGATGAAGAAAGTTACAATTGGTTATTTTGTAAGACAAATTTTTTCCTGAGTGTAAGAATTAGTTCTACTGGATTTCTGAGGATATTACAACCCATCCAAGTTTGTGTATTCATGTAAAAAAGAAAATATAGAATTGAGATTCTATATGAGAGAAGATAGATGAGAGAGAGAGAGAGAAAGAAAGAAAGAAAGAAAGAAAGAAAGAAAGAAAGAAAGAAAGAAAGAACGAAAATGAGAGGAGCAAGGTTTTGTGGGTACAAGTTTGATTTAAAATGATATTTGAGTAAATGTACCATTTTCTTTTCCTTGATGAGTTTGGAGACTATAGGTATGGAACATTATACCATCATTTAATCATTGTACTGATTGCTTTTGCTAAGTTATATTTATTGCTGTAATTTCTCTCTTTTTTAACACACTGATATAAGGAGTGAATCTCTGAGGAGAGGAGAGAGGAAGGTTTTATCTGGAATTGAAAGTGATAGCAATATAAGATATCACATTTAAATTAAAAAGAAAACATATTTTAATTTCAATTATAATTTATTCTTTCTTTAGAGTCTTAAACAAGTTACTTAACCTCTCTCTGCATTTCAGTAGCCATTTATTTCCATATTGAAATCTATGGTGGCATACTTAGTAATGAAGTAAATGGATTCACGAACATATGTAAAAGTTGATAGAGAATGCAATAGATCAGTAATAATGTATTAATACTGATCTAGTACTAGTCTTTCCTCCTGTTGTCTGGCTAACTCCATCAAAAAATGATTCTTATCAGTTTAGAACTCACTATCCTGACTCCTATACTAGAAAACTTGAAGACATTACTGTGCAATGAATTGCTGCTCCTTCAACAATTGAAATGTCTGGTGTTGAGAAAAACACATTATCCCAGTTGGCTGAGTAGAAGTCAAATGAAAATTCAGAGTTGAGCTTAAACAAATATTCCATAGTGACTCTAATAATAATATCAGTATTGATAATAAACTTGGGACCAAATGAGGCAGATTTGGGGAAATGTTTCCTCAAAGGGAGGCTAGAAATGGAATATGTATATCTACATATATACATCAACATTAAATATAGCTTATGTGTGGATATGGACACATGTAAAGAAGATGAACTTGCCATTTGGGAAATTATCTTGTCTAATTGTTATGGAACTCTAATGAGTAAGCTAGAAGTGGGTGTGCGGGGGGTGGGGGGAGGAGGATAGCTCTCCCTAAAGATTCTAAACTGAGTAGAATACAATGTGAATGTATCTGTGTATGTGTAAGTATCTCATTATTAAATGTAGATTTCCCTTTCTATCTCTTCCAGTATATCTTTCCAACACATTTTCTTTTACTTTTATTATGTAACTGGTTCGTTTTATTGGTCCATTATAAGACAAATTTGAAAGGAGTTTGTTGGTAAGTTAAATGTCAGGTCATGTCCAGCAGGCTATTGCATGAGGTGCTTCTCAAACAGAGATGGAGAAAATGCAATGAGACTGAGCAGAGGAGACATTATCATGAGAGCACTTATAACGTACTTGATATTTTAGGAAGCACTTTCCCCATTAAGAAACTTATGAATTAGTATCAGTCTCACTTTACAAATAAAGAAACAAACGCTCAGAGGCCTTCAGCGAAAGAAAGCTGACTAAGGAGCTAATAACATTGGAATCAGAATTCAAATCCATCTCTCTTGAATCCAAGGCATATTTTTCTTTCTGATTCACTGTACTGAATCTCAAACAATATCAAATACTTGAGAAATCACAATATTCTCCAAATTAACGGTTCCAAATAAATGGTCCATTTCTTCATTTCAACCTTTCCTTCATGCTCCCTTATCTTCTTTCCCTAACGAGGATTAAACCAAATTTAATTCCAAAATGAGATCAAGCCAATGACTGAGTATCACGTGTGAAAACTGTAGTCTTTTTGCTCCATCCCTACCATTATTTCAGAAATGATAAGCATAAAAATTTCAATGCCAATGGGATAATTTCATGTGAAGTTCCTTATGTGTACTACATTTTATGCTTTATTCATTAAAAGGGTCTTGATTTTCATTCTTTACTTTAGAGTTGGAACACTATACTAGTGTAAGGGAATTGCCAACCCTCAGCCCTCTTGGACAGCGTACACCAGTCACGGCTCAGGTAAACTGAGGGGAGATTGGTAAGTCATGGACAAGACGGCGCTGGGAGGAAGGGTTCCTCCCCTGTTTATTAAAAGATACTTCCTGGAAAGTGGGAGTAAAAACTTGCTTAAATTGGCATAAAACTTGCTCAAGCTGCTTACCTAATTAAGGTCATAAAAGTACATGAGCTAGCTGGAATAAACGGAGTTATTCACCATCTCGTCTCCCGTTCCATTCATTGGTCACAGTTCGCTCCGCCAAGACTGACGGGCACTGCTGGTCAGAGTAAGACCTGTTGGTCTGGGGGTACGGGCCCTAAACCAGTACATATTAGAGCAAGGAGGAATTTATCCCAATATTATGGATTTCATTGCCATTGTAAATAGACAGATTCTCCATATTTTCTAGCTACACATTCACCTCTTCCCTTGAATTATCCATTTCATATTTCAAAACCATGAATGGCACTGGGGGCAGCTCCTAAATGTATAGATGGTTCAATGTAATGCATCTTTATTCTTTAAAATACCATTTATAGAGGGGCAGAGGCAAGATGACAGAGTGAGAGAAACAACTCACCTAAGCTGTTAGACAAATTCCTTTAGATGCCTCTAAAAAGAGAATCTGACCAAATTTTGGAGGTGCAGAATGCAATAGGAGACAGACTATGGCAGATTCACAGCCCAGGATAGATTGGAAGGTGAACGGGAAGGATCTGTTCCATGGGGGTGGACCCACAGTGCACAGTGCAGCGTGTCCAACCCAGCGGAGCGGGAGAGCCCAAGGAAAAGTTCAACAGCAGCAGGCAGAACCAGAGGAGTGGCAGCCCAGAGCAAGACACCAGCAGAATCAAGCGAGTGACAGCCGCTGAGAGCCAGATATCAGCCGCAGCAGCTCCTGAGACTTTCAGCCTGCAGATTAAACGTCGGTAAGTAATCTACTTGAACTTCCTAGAGCCCGGATGGTGGAGTGATCAGTAAATGCTCTCTTCTCCTCTCCTGATGACCTCAAAAGAACCATAAAATATTTCCCCACAAAAATCCTGGATCAGCGGGAACAGCAGAGGGGGCAAATAGCCTCATAACATCTGAGGCTAGGAAAATAGCTATGGGGGATTCCTCCTACTGTGGCAGAGGAAAATCAGAAGAAGAGGGGCTGTGCGGTGGTGAAAACTCGCACTAGGACCCAGGCAAGCCTCAGCGTCAGGAGAGGGGCCCTAGGACGGGTGAAAACTCTCACTAGGATCCCGGAGTGCCTCAGCACTCCAGGGGAAATGGGAAGACAATACGGCAGCTGGGATTACCATCCCTTGACCTTGCCTTTGCCTCAGTTCAGCTGAGGAGATCTCTCATGACCAGGCCACCACTCCTCCACACTTAACAATCGAACCCCAGGGCAGATCGGTGAAAAACAAAACAAAAAGATATATAAAAAAAAATCTGCTCTTAACTTCTTCACAGAAGTCAGCACAACACCAAGTTCTACACCTTCTAACTAAAATAACCAGAAGCCACAACACACAATAACTATCAGGAACAAGAAAAAGCAAAACAAGAGTGAAAAAACCACAGAATCTTTCTATGGGGACAAAGACCAAAACACAAATACCAAAGAGGGCAGTAGTGAGACTGTACTTCCATGTGAAACTTCAGAAGGGACTATGAACTATTCGCATGCACAAACAGCTCTCATGAAACAACTGAAGAAGGAAATAGAAAAACTAGCCAAAGATATTAAAAATATGAAAAAAGAATTCACTGATGAGAACAACTCTCTACAAAGGAAAATTAAACAAATGGAAAAGGAAACACAAAAATTAACTGGAGAAAATAACTGCTTAAAAGTAACAATTGGACATGTGGAAAAGGAGATGCAAAAGTTAACTGAAGAAAACAATTTGATAAAAACTAGAATTGGGCAAGTAGAAACTAATGACTCCATGAGGCAGCAAGAATCAGTCAAAGAAAATCTAAAGAATGAAAAGAAAAAAGAACATGTAAAATATTTAATTGGAAAAACAACTGACCTGGAAAATAGATCCAGGAGAGAAAATTAAAGAATTATTTGCCTGCCACAAAACCATGATGAAAAAAAGAGTCTGGACAATATCTTCCAGGAAATCACCAAGGAAAACTGCCGAGAATTGCTAGATCCAGAAGGCAAAAGAGTCATCGAAAGAGTCCACCGTTCACCTCCCGAAAGGGATCTCAAACTCAAAACCCAAAGAAATATCGTTTCGAAATTCCAGAACTATCAAGCAAAGGAGAAAATGCTACAGGCAGCCAGAAAGAAACCATTCAAATATCAAGGAGCTACAGTCAGGAACACACAGGACCTTGTAGCTTCCACATAAAAATATCAACGGAATTGGAATTCAATATTCCGTAAGTCAAAGGACTTGGGACTACAACCAAGGATCAACTACCCAGCAAAGTTCAACATAACATTTCAGGGAAGGAGAAGGTCATTCAGCGAAATAAGGGATTTCCAGATCTTCCTGAGAAAACCCCAGAACTTAATAGAAAATTCGATCTTCAAATGCAGATCTCAAGAGAGGCATAAAAAGGTAAACACAGAGAAAAAAAATATTTGTTACTCAATTTGGGCAAACTGTTTACCTCCCTATGAGGGAAGATGATAACTGTTAATCTTGAGAATTGTGCATCTATATTGAAAAATAAAAGGGATATACATAGAGGGAACGGGTATAAAGTAAATGATATCATGTTAAAAATATGGTTTAAGCATGCGAAGGGATTGTAACAGGAGGTGTAAAAAGAAGGAAGCAGATAATGATAAATTACATCATAGGAAGAAGTAGAAAATTATAGTAGAGGGCAAGAGAGGAGGGAGATGAGCATTGTTTGAGAGGTACTCTCATCTGGTTCGGTTCAAGGAGAGAACAATAAACTTAAGTATATAATTCTAACTAGCTCTATAGGCAGTAGGAAGGGAAGGGGGGAAGAAAGGGGAGGGGAAGATAAAAGGGAAGGAAGAAGCAGTAAGGGTAAAGGGGAGTAAAAAGGAGGGGGGTAAAAGAAGGAAGGGAAGGCAGTAGGAGGTGGTGGAGAAAAGTGAAACCTATTGAGGAGGGGAAAGGAGACGGGAGAGCTAAAAGCAGAAATGGTGTGAAAGAGAATGGAAGGAAATACACAGATTGAAATCGTAACTGTGAATATGATTGGGATGAACTCTGCCATAAAACGGACATGGATAGCAGAATGCATTAAAAGCCATAATCCAACAATATCTTGTTTACAAGAAACACATTAGAAACGGGGGGATACACACAGGGTTAAGGTCAAAGGATGGAGCAGAATATATTGTGCTTCAGCTGATATAAGAAAAGCAGGAGGAGCAATCCAAATCGCAGACAAAGCAAAAGCAGAAATACATCTAATCAAAAGAGATAAGGAAGGAAACGATATCTTACAAAAAAGCACCATAGAAAATGAAGCAATATCATTACTAAACATGTATACTCCAAGTGGTATACCACACAAACTCTTCGAGGAGAGGTTGGGAGAGTTGAAGGAAGAAATTGACAGCAAAATTATGCTGGTGGGGGACCTCAACTTCCCCCTCTCTGAACTAGATAAATCCAACCTCAAAATAAACAAGAAAGAGGTTAAGGAGGTAAATAAAACTCTGAATAAGGAATATATAATATATCTCTGGAGAAAACTGAATGGGAATAGAAAGGAATATATCTTTTTCTCAGCAGTACATGATACATATACAAAAACTGACCATGTACTACAACATAAAAATCTTACAATCCAGTGCAGAAAGGCAGAGATAATCAATGCATCCTTCTCAGATCATAATGCAATAAAAATTATTGTAATAAAAGGGCATGGAAAGATAAACCAAAAATCAACTGGAATCTAAATAATCTAATCCTAAAGAAGGAGTTGGTTAAGCAACAAATCATAGAAACTATCAGCAACTTCATTGAAGAGAATGACAATAAGGAGACAACCAATCAAATCTTATGAAATTTCTCACTATTGGGAGAGATCTTTTAAATCAAATCACAGGATCGTAGATTCAGTGCTGCATGGAATTTTAGAGGTCATGTGCCTAACTCCCTTAATTACAGAAGCCACCTAGGGAGGCACAAGAATTTCTTGGTTTGGCACAGATTGTGTGTGGCAAAGCTAGTTTGTAATCTCAGATTTTGAGATTCCAAATGTAGTCCCTCTTACCTTTGGATTTACTCAAAGGCATAGCGATAATTAGTTACTTTAAATCTTTGAACATTTTCCTTGAGAAGAATTAAAATAGGAGATACTGTCTTCAAAAAAAACATTGATCTTTGAAAACTTTATTTTTATGAATTATTTTTATTACTTTTTGTTGTAGTAACAAAAAAAATTCTTCACTGATTTAAAGTGGTTTGGATCGTACATCTCATACTTCTCTGCTCTCTATTGATAATCTCTGAGGATTTGCTGTACACGCTTTTGTAAAAAAAATTATTTATTTTTAGTTTTAAACATTCATTTCCACAAGATTTTGAGTTCCAAATTTTCTCCCCATCTCTCCCTCCCCCTCACCCCAAGAGAAGGTGCATTTTGATTACCCCATCCCCCAATCTGCCTTCCCTTCTATCACACCTGTCCCTTCCCTTATCCCCACCTTCTCAATTTTCATGTAGGACAAGAGATTTCTATACCCCACTACGTGCATTTCTTATTTCCCAGTTGCATGCAAAACTATTCTCAACATTCATTCCTAAATCTTTGAGTTGCGACTTCTCTCCCTTCCTCCCTTCCTATACATCCCCACTGAGAATGCAAGCAATTCAATGTAGGCTATACATGTGTACTTATGCAAAAGACTTCCGTAGTAGTCATGTTGTGAAAAGATAACTATATTTCCATTCAGCCTCTCCTACGCCCCATTTATTCTATACTTTCTTTTGACTTTGTGTTTTGCCAAAGTGTTTTCTTATAATGACTCCTTCTTCCCATTTCCCTGCCTTCTGTCATCCCCCACACCCCAATTCTCCCCTACTTTTCTCTAGTGTAGGATTGATTTTCATACCAAATTGAGTATGCATGTTATTCCCTCCTCAAGTCAAATATGTTGAGAGTAAGCTTCACTTTTTCCCTCCCACCTCCCTCTTTTTCCCCTCCATTGAAAAATTTTTTCTTCCCTTCGTTTATGAGAGATACTTTGCCTCTTTCCATTTCTCCCTTTCTCCTGCCAAAATATTCCTCTCTCACCCCTTAATTCTATTTTATAGGTATTATCCAATCTTATTCAACTCGATCTGTGTCCTCTGTCTATATGTATACAATTTCTTCAGGTACACAAATATTGAGAAAAGTGTTAGAAGTTACAAATATTATCTTTCCATGAATGAATGTAAACAGTTCAACACTGGTAAGTGATTTATGATTTCTCTTTCCTTTTTGTCTTTTCATGGTTCTCTTGATTCTTGTATTTGAAAGTCAAATTTTCTACTCAGATCTGGTATTTTCATCAAGAATGCTTGAAAGAGTACATGGACAGCCGCTGAGATGGGATAGGACCTCCCTGGAAAGGGAAAGGGAGGAGGGGGGGCGGAGGTGGAAGAGGCAAAGAAGGGAAAGATATCTCCTTCATTAGTTAGAACCATAGCCTGGGTTGTGAGCAAAAGGAAACTGCAGCCCACCCTGGAAGCCCTGACCCTGTGTCATAAATTTAGAGCTGGAAAGGATTTTTGGCATCATCAAAGACAAGACCTCGGCCAGGGTGAGTCAGATAAAACAGCTTCTTAAAGATAAACCAGAAAATATAAGTCTGAAATTTGGGTTCCGGACCAGAGGTTATAATGGACTTTCTTACACTTTAGAATATACCAAGACCAAAGAAGAGTCTGATGAAGAAGTTTCTCAGGATGGAATTAGATTGTGCATCGAAAAGAAAGCATAGCTAACACTTTTAGGAACAGAAATGGACTATGTAGAAGACAAATTGTCCAGTGAATTTGCTTTCAATTAGGCAAACATCACAGGAACTTGTGGCTGTGGAGAAAGCTTTAACTTTTGAAAACTCAGGACTACTTCGGCATTAAAAAATTTTCGTGTCTAAAGAAGCCATGTTTCTTTTTTTTTTTTTTAGCTTTTATTTTTTTTTATTTTGTAATGTTTAACAATCACTGCCATAGAATTGCGATTTTATCCTTCCCCACCTATTCCCCACTACCCCCCTCCCTCCCCACGACTGCATACAATTCTGTATAGATTCTACATATACTTTCCTATTGAGTATATTTTCACTATAGTCATGCTATGTAGTCAGACTAAGATAAATGAAAGAAATCGTATAACAAATCAGAACATGATACACAAACACATACACATACACAAACATGATCTGCTACAATATGTGAGTGACTTCCATATTTCTCTCTCTGAGTGTGGCAGGCATTTTGCCTTGAGATCCTCCATTGGGATTTTTTTTTTTTTGGTAACAAGTTCTTGTGTTATTACAAAAATCTAAGTCTACCAGAAAAAACTCTCACACACTGTGGTTGTTGCTGTGCATAAAGTTCTCCTGGTCCTGCTCCTTTCACTCAGCATCAGGTCATATAAGTCCTTCCAGGCCTCTCTGAAGTCTTCTTGTTCATCATTTCTTATGGCACAATAGTACTCCATTACATTCATATACCATAATTTATTCAGCCATTCCCCAATTGATGGACATCCCCTTGACTTCCAGTTTTTGGCAACTACATAGAGTGCTGCTATAAATATTTTTGTACATGTGGGACCCTTTCCCATTTTTATGATCTCTTGGGGATATAGTCCTAGTAGCGATATTGCTGGGTCAAAGGGTATGCACATTTTTGTAGCCCTTTGGGCATAGTTCCAAATTGCTCTCCAGAATGGTTGGATGCGCTCGCAGCTCCACCAACAATGAATTAGTGTTCCAACTTTCCCACATCCTCTCCAGCATTTATCATTTTCTTGTTCTGTCATGTTTGCCAATCTTATAGGTGTGATGTGGTACCTCAGAGTTGTTTTGATTTGCATCTCTCTAACCAATAGTGATTTAGAGCATTTTTTCATATGATTATAGATAGCTTTAATTTCTTCCTCTGAAAATTGCCTGTTCATATCCTTTGACCATTTATCAATTGGGGAATGACATTTGGATCAGTTCTCTATATATTCTAGAAATGAGGCCTTTATCCCCGAGCTTAGCTGTAAAAATTCTTTCCCAATTTACTACATCCCTCCGGATTTTGGTTGCATTGGGTTTGGTTGTGCAAAAACTTCTCAGTTTAATGTAATCAAAGTTATCCATTTTGCATTTCATAATGCATTCTATCTCTCCTTTAGTAAAGAATTCTTCCCTTCTCCATAGATCTGATAAATACACTATTCCTTGCTTCTCCAGTTTATTCATGGTATCAATCTTTATACCTAAATCATGTACCCATTTCGATTTTTTTCTTGTGTACGGTGTCAGGTATGGGTCTATGCCTAATTTCCGCCACACTGTTATCCAGTTTTCCCAGCAATTTTTGTCAAACAATGAGTTCTTATCCCAGAAGCTGGGGTCCTTGGGTTTATCAAACAGAAGGTTGCTATATTCCTTGCCTACTGCATCTTGAGTGCCAAGTCTATTCCGCTTGTCTACCTCTCTGTTTCTTAGCCAGTACCAAGTGGTTTTGATAATTGCTGCTTTATAGTACAGTTTGAGGTCTGGTAGCGCTAGGCCACCTTCCCAAGCATTTCTTTTCATTAGTCCCTTTGATATTCTGGACCTTTTGTTTTTCCAAATGAATTTTGATATTATTTTGTCCAGCTCTAGAAAGTAATTGTCTGATAGTTTAATTGGTATGGCACTAAATAAGTATATTAATTTGGGTAGAATTGTCATTTTTATTATATTAGCACGGCCTACCCATGAGCAACTAATGTTTTTCCACTTACTTAAATCTGACTTTATTTGTGCAAAAAGTGTCTTGTAATTGTGTTCATATAATCCCTGGGTTTGTTTTGGCAGGTAGACTCCTAAGTATTTTATACTGTCTACCCTAACTTTAAATGGGATTTCTCTTTCTATCTCTTGCTGTTGGACTTTGTTGCTAATATATAGGAATGCAGAAGATTTGTGTGGGTTTATTTTGTACCCTGCAACTTTGCCAAAGTTGTTTATTAATTCAAGTAATTTTTTACTTGAATCTCTGGGATTCTCTAGGTAAATCATCATATCATCTGCAAAGAGTGATAACTTAGTTTCTTCTTTGGCTATTTTAATTCCTTGGATATCTTTATCTTGTCTAATTGCTACAGCTAACATTTCTACTACCATATTAAATAATAGTGGTGATAATGGACAACCTTGTTTCACCCCTGATCTTATTGGGAATGCATCTAGCTTATCCCCATTGCATATAATGCTTGCTGAAGGTTTTAGATAGATACTGCTTATTATTTTATGGAAAGTTCCCTTTATTCCTACATTCTCCAATGTTTTTAGTAGTAATGGATGTTGTATTTTGTCAAAAGCTTTTTCTGCATCTATTGAGATAATCATGTGGTTTTTGTTAGCTTTGTTGTTGATGTGATCGATAATGCTAATAGTTTTCCTAATATTGAACCAGCCCTGTAGTCCTGGTATGAATCCTACCTGACCATAATGTATTAATCTCGTGATAAGATGCTGTATTCGTTTTGCTAGAATCTTATTTAAAATTTTTGCATCTATATTCATTAGGGAAATTGGTCTATAATTTTCTTTCTCTGTTTTGTCTCTTCCTGGTTTGGGTATCAAAACCATATTTGTATCATAGAAAGAATTTGGGAGGACTCCTTCTTCCCCAATTTTCAAAAATAGTGTATGTAGTATTGGAATTAACTGTTCTTTAAATGTTTGATAGAATTCACTTGTGAATCCATCTGGCCCTGGAGATTTTTTCCTAGGGAGTTCATTGATGGCTTGTTCAATTTCTTTTTCTGAGATGGGGTTGTTTAAGTATTCAACTTCCTCTTCTGTTAATCTGGGCAATTTGTATTTTTTAAAATATTCATCCATCTCGTTTAGATTATCGAATTTGTGGGCATAAAGTTGGGCAAAGTAGTTTCTAATTATTGTTTTAATTTCCTCCTCATTGGAGGTGAGTTCACCCCTTTCATTTTTAATATTAGTAATTTGGTTTTCTTCTTTCTTTTTTTTTAATCAGATTGACCAAAGGTTTATCAATTTTATTAGTTTTTTCATAAAACCAACTATTGGTTTTATTTATTAATTCAATAGTTTTCTTAATTTCAATTTTATTAATCTCTCCTTTGGTTTTCAGTTTTTCTAATTTGGTATTTACTTGGGGATTTTCAATTTGTTCTTTTTCTAGCTTTTTCAACTGCAAGCCTAAGTCATTGATCTCCTCTTTCTCTATTTTATTTATGTAAGCATTCAGAGATATAAAACTTCCCCTAATAACTGCTTTTGCCGTATCCCATAAGTTTTGGTATGTTGTCTCACTATTGTCATTCTCTCGAATGAAATTGTTGATTGTTTCTATGATTTCTTCTTTAACCCAACCCTTCTTTAGAATTAGATTATTTAGTTTCCAATTGATTTTTGGTTTCTCTTTCCATGGCCTTTTATTACATGTAATTTTTAATGCCTTATGATCTGAAAAGGATGCATTGATTATCTCTACCTTTCTGCACTGGATTGTGAGATTTTTATGTCCTAGTACATGGTCAATTTTTGTAAATGTTCTATGTACCGCTGAGAAAAAAGTATATTCCTTTCTATTCCCATTTAATTTTCTCCAAAGATCTATCATATCTACCTTATCCAGAGTTTTATTTACCTCCTTAACCTCTTTCTTGTTTATTTTGAGGTTGGATTTATCTAGTTCAGAGAGGGGGAGGTTGAGGTCCCCCACTAGTATAGTTTTGCTATCAATTTCTTCCTTCAACTCCCCCAACCTCTCCTCTAAGAATCTGGATTCTATACCACTTGGAGCATACATGTTTAGTAATGATATTGCTTCATTGTCTATGGTGCCTTTTAGCAGGATATAGTTTCCATCCTTATCCCTTTTGATTAGATCTATTTCTGCTTTTGCTTTGTCTGAGATTAGGATTGCTACTCCTGCCTTTCTTACATGAGCTGAAGCACAATATATTCTGCTCCATCCTTTGACCTTTATCCTATGTGTATCCCCCCGTTTCAAATGTGTTTCTTGTAAGCAGCATATTGTTGTATTATGGCTTTTAATCCATTCTGCTATCCGTCTCCGTTTTATGGGAGAGTTCATTCCATTCACATTCACAGTTATGATTACAATCTGTGTATTTCCCTCCAACCTCTTTCCCACCATTTGTGCTTTTAGCTCTCCCATCTCCCTTCCCCTCCTCAATAGTATTCACTTTTCTCCCCCTGCTCCTGCTGCCTTCCCCTCCTTCTTTTGACCCCCCTCCCTTTTAGTCCCCTTTACTCTTATTGCTTCTTTCCTTCCTTTTAGCCACCCTCCCCTTTCTTCCCCCTTCCCCTCCTACTACCTATAGAGCTAGTTAGGCTTATCTACTTAATATTATTGTTCCCTCCTTTGAACAAATCAGATGAGAGTACCTCTCAAACAATGCTCATCTCCCTCCCCTCCTTCCCTCTACTATAGTTTTGTACTTCTTCCTGTGATATAATTTGCCATTTTCTGCTTTCCCCTTTCCACACCTCCTATTACATTCCCTTCTCATACTTAAATCATATTTTTGACATGACATCATTTACTTTATGCCCGTTCCCTCTACATATATCCCTTTTATCATAATAGCTGCACAGTTCTCAAGATTAACTGGTATCATCTTCCCTTATAGGGAGGTAAACAGTTTGCCCTAATTGAGTAGCAAGTTTTTGTTTTTGTTTTTTCCCCTCTGTTTACCTTTTTATGATTCTCTGGAGACCTGCATTTGAAGATCAAATTGTCTATTGAGTTCTGGTGTTTTGGTCAGGAAGCTCTGGAAATCCCTTATTTCGTTGAATGACTTTCTCCTTGCCTGAAATGTTATGCTGAACTTTGCTGGGTAGTTGATCCTTGGTTGAAGTCCCAACTCCTTTGCCTTACGGAATATTGGGTTCCAATTCTTTCGATCTTTTAATGTAGAAGCTGCAAGGTCCTGTGTGATCCTGACTGTGTGTCCTTGATATTTGAATTGTTTCTTTCTGACTGCTTGTAGTATTTTCTCCTTCACTTGATAGCTCTGGAATTTGGCAACTATATTTCTTGGGGTTTTGAGTTTGGGATCCCTTTCGGGAGGGGAACGGTGGATTCTTTCGATGACTATTTTGCCCTCTGAGTCTAGTACTTCTGGACAGTTTTCCTTGATGATTTCCTGGAAGATATTGTCCAGACTCTTTTCTTCATCATGGGTTTCTGGCAGGCCAATAATTCTTCGATTTTCTCTCCTGGATCTATTTTCCAGGTCAGTTGTTTTTCCAATTAAATATTTTACATTTTCTTCTATCTTTTCATTCTTTAGATTTTGTTTGACTGATTCTTGTTGCCTCATTGAGTCATTAGTTTCTACTTGCCCAATTCTAATCTTCATAGTAGTGTTTTCTTCAGTTAGCTTTTCCATCTCCTTTTCCATCTGACCAATTTTTCCCTTTAAGGAGCTATTTTCTCCATTTAATTTTTGTACTTCTTTTTCCATTCGACCAATTTTCCCAGTTAGGTTTTGGGTTTCCTTTTCCATCTGATCAATTTTCACAATTAGGTTTTGGGTTTCCTTTTCCATTTGATTAGCTCTTCCTGTTAGGGAATTATTCTCTCCAGTTAATTTTTGAACTTCCTTTTCCATTTCTTCTATTTTCTTTTTCAGGGTGATGTTCTCATCAGTGAATTCTTTTTTTATAGTTTTAAAATCATTGGCCAGTTTTTCTTTTATATCCTTCTTCAGACGTTCCAGGTAATCTAGTTGTGCTTGCGAGAAATTCATAGTCCCATCTGAGGTTTCAGATGGAAGTACAGTCTCAGCTCTAACCTCTTTGGTGTTTGTGTTTTGGTCCTTATCCCCATAGAAAGATTCTATGGTTTTTTCACTTTTCGTCTGCTTTTTCAGATTCATGATGTTGGCTGAGTGTTGTAGCTTTTGGTTCTTTCAGTCAGAAGGTACAGATCTTTAAGTTGAGCTGATGTGTGTCTAGGCTAAAAGCAGGCTTTTGTTTTTTGTTTCCCCAATCAACCCTGGGGTTAGCTTGTTAGGTGTGTGGGAGGGGTGGTCTGGTCTCAGGATATCTCCTCAGCTGACTTGAGGGAAAGGCAAGGTCAGGGGATGGTGATCCCAGCTTCCTTATTGTCTTCCCTTTTCCCCTGGAGGGCTGGGGCACGCCTAGAAGCTAACGCGTGTTCCCGCCCCTCCTGGGGCTCGTCTCCCGGCTCTGAGGCTTGCCTGGGTCTCAGTGCGAATTTTCTCTGCCCTGGGTCGTCTGTCCCTCCAGCCGTCTCCGCCACCGTAGGAAGAATCCCCCTTTGCCACTTTTCCAGCCTCTGGTGTTATAAGACCACCTGCCCCCTTCTGCTGTTCCCGCTGATCCAGGATTAATCTGGGGAAGAATTTTATGGTTCCCTCACGGTCATCAGGGGGGAGGAGAGAGCACTTACTGATCACTCTGCCATCCCAGTTCCTGGAAGTTCAAGTAGTGACCCAGCGAAGTCCGTCTTCAGGCTGAAGATTTCAAGGGCTGCTGCGCTGATGTCCGGCACTCAGCGGCTCTCACCGGCTCGGCCTGGCTTATCTCCTGCTCTGCTGGTCTCGCCCGCCACTCTCGGGCTCCTCTGGTCCCCTCCACCCTGCCGCGCTGACCGCGCTGCGCTGTGCGCCAGGGTCTTACCCCCGCGGAACAGATCCCTCCCGTGGACCCTCCGGTCCAGCCTGGGCTCCGAATCCGTCAAAGTCCGTCACCCACTGGATTCTACACCTCCAAAGTCTGGTCAGACTCTCCCCCCAGAGATATCCAGAGGAGTTTTTCCAGGAGCTTGGGTGAGTCGTTGCTTTCACTCCGCCATTTTGGCTCCGCCCCCCCGAAACCATGTTTCTTTCAGGTTCTGGGCCTCGCGATGTATGGCTACCTTGTGAGGAAAATAAAATTAATGCATTTTGAAAATAAAATCATTGTGTGACATTCCAGAAATACTGGTCTTTGCACTGTCTTTTAGGTGACAAGTTGAGTTCTAGAAAATTTCTGAGGAGCTCTGTTACTATTCTGTAAAGAAAAAAGCAATCCTTACTTTGAGTTTATATCTCCATTTATTACTCTTAGAACGAATTTTCATTGTCCTTGTCTTATTGATTAGATTCAGTCTGACATTTCACACAATTGTGCATATAGTGGTTATCTGACAAGCCGGTACAATTGTGAAATGTTTAAATGTTTAACATTGAAGTGAAATGGTCAGACGGGTAGAAGGAGAACAAGGAGAAAACGAAGTTACCAACGAAACATAGAGAGGAAGGAATACCCAAAATAAAAGTTTGATTACTACGTTTGAAGTCCTCAGGGAGATCAAGAAAGGTAAAAATTATGAAAGGGACATTAATACCAGCAACAAATAGATCTTTGGAACCTTGATGTGAGAAGTTTCACTGAAGTGTGGAGATTGGAAGGTAATTTGCAGAGGATTTAGAAAAGGATAAAAAAGAGATAATATAGATAAACTAAAGCATAAACTTTTTCTTATGTCTAGTCATCAAGAAGGAGAGATGAAAAATGGTACCTATTATGGATTGTCCAAGCAACCAATAGTATATTCTTATTTTAAGTTTGTGTTAGGTGAGTGTGTTTGTATACATCCAGGAAGCAATCATTGAATGGGTATATATTAAAGATGAAAGAGAGAGTGGGGGTAACTTTAGGGGGAGAAGATGGGACGGAAGATGGGATAGAATCAAGAGTGGATTGCCTCGGGGTTTACTTTTGCAAGGAAAGGAGCCGCCTCTTTATGAGAGATAGAGGCAGAAGAGGAGATAGTTTGGTAAGACATCTGAATGATGTGTTGAGCAAAAGGAGAAAATAAAGAGCTCCTCATGAATGAACTCAGTATTTCAGAGAATTATGCAGGAAGGTCCCTAACTCAGAGATAAGGGGAGAGATGTTGTAAGAAATTTGAGGAGGAAGGAAAATGGTTGGAATAGTCAAGTGGTGATTGAATTAGTGAATCAATTATAGAAGCATGAAGGTAGTTCTTTGTTACTGTGTCCTATTAATATCATCGAATGTCTTCAATTTGTAGTGGATCCAGGCAATATGCTTTGGTGACTTTGCCCACCTCCATTTCTCAATACCTGAATAGGAATGTGGGAGGCAAATGATAAAAGTAATCCAGGTCTGAGATTTGGCAAGGTAAGATTATATTATTTCTAAGACAATGAAACGAGGAACTTGAGTGGAGTGAATGGAGAAGACTTGAGCATATTTATCAAGGGGTTGAAATAGGAAAGGGAAAAGAGGATAACTAGGTAAGCACTGATGACTTGGAGGAGTGGGGTAATTAAGGGAAGGAGGCATTTCGGATCAAGGCAATGACAAAAGAGTTACCGGAATGAGTGAAGGCAGGGATAAAAGAAAAGACTGTGATGAAAACAATGAAATTTCTACTTCCTATCCATAGAAATAAAACTCTCATATTATGGAAAAATCAAGGGTATAACCGACTTTGTAACTGAGATTAAAGGGAAAATATGTCATGGAGACTGAACAGTTTGAAAGAATGGGAATGGAAGATTCTTCAGGGACTATAAAAACATATAGATAGCTTCTAGCATAAATATATGAGTTCGAGAAAAAGACCACGAAGCAGGCACTGAACTCATTGAGAAAAGAAGGAAAATATTGATAGGGTTGGTATACAACAGCTACCAGAACTTTTATTGGATATAAAATACAAACCAATAAACCTCAAAGGAAAGGCTACTGAGTGACAACAACAGAAGGAGAGTTTGGAAATTGAAGTATATTTTAGGACTGTGCTGGTGTTACCCAAACAGCTTAAGAAGGTCAGTTGTTAAATTTCCAGTGTGAATAATTTGATCCTCAGATATCACAAATCAGATCTTGATTTGTTGTTTGTTGATTGTCTAAATTTTAAAAAGTGATGGAGAAAAAGTTAGTAACGTAGATTATACTTAAATGTGTATCCTCAGCAAGTTGTTATGAAGAAATGGTTGTTAAAAAATTACCTTCACTTCCTTCTCCCAACAGAATGAGTGAATAAGTTGTATGAGTGGAAGTGAAATGAATATTGCAAAGTGTGTCTGACAGTCAAAGAAGTGAATATGTAAGACAAAAACAAGTCGCAACATCTCTACTAGATATGAGAAAAATTAAAGTATCTCCCTGTACAAAATATTTGAAACTCTTCTTTTTGTGGTGGTAAAGAATTATAAACTAAAAGAATGTTCAAGAATTAGTGAATGGATGAATAAGCTTTAGTACCGGATAGTGATAGAATACTATTGCACTGTGAGAAATAATAAAGGGAAGAATTTCAGGGAAAAAAAAACGGAAAACAAATGACCTGATGAAAAATGAGAAAGTAAAACCAGGAAAAATATTGTACACAGTAAAGGCAATGCTATAAGAATAATCATTTGTGAAAAGCAGTAATTTTGATCAATACAAAAATCCATGAAAATTCCAAAGAAATTATGATGAACAATGTCAATCCTCTGATTCTTTAGCAGAGATACTGCCTTTGTGATCCCTTTTTAGCCTTCTCTGGGCAGCATGTGAATTCAGACTAACTGCCTTGGGGAAAGTACACTGATATTCTATATTATGGTTCTGTTTTACTCTTTGGGTTTTTAAATTCTTCATTAAGGGCTATGACTCCCGACCTAAATTATTTACAGAATTCTTCTTAAAAATATGGAGGATCATGTTGTTAATTACATAATCTGTGAGGAGTTTGCTAGATTCCTTTTCATCAGGTAATTTTCGTTCAGTTTCCTTTATAATATCCAAAATACTTTTCTTAAGACATTGTTTCTTGAGGAAATTATAGTCAAGCTACCCACTTCACTCTTTTCAGCTCTCTTTCTAGTCTATTATACCTTGCCACCAGCTTTCTTGCTCATTTATTTTGGAGTGATGCTCCTCTGAATCCTGTTCTCTTAATTGGCGAGTCATTGGGCAACATTATAATTTCTCAAAGAGTCTCAGCCATGCTCCTTACCCCTTTCCCGCTTTAGGCGCCAAGAATTGGGGAATGACTGAACAACATATGGTGATCCTATTTGTAGATCTCCTTCATATTTTCTGTTCCTCTATTACACTATAAGCTTCTTGAGTAGAGGAACTTTATTATTTTTTGAAAGAGAGTGTACTCTATCTGTCTGTGTGTCTATCTGTGTACCTATCTATTGTATTCCAGTACCAGATTGTGAGTTTCATGAGAACAGGGACTGTCTTTGACCCTTCTTTTTATTCATAAGACTTAGCACAGAACTCATCACATAAAATATGCTTAATATAGGGTTATTGAGTGAAAGACTGGTCTTTCCTTCACCTCAATGTATTGAAGACATTTCTGTAGCCCTTTTCTGGTGGAGTATGAATTAAGATTGAGTTGAATTCAGCTTTGGAGAACATAGACTGACAGGAAATGCTTTAGAACTTAGAGGTCATCATGACCAACTTTCTTATTTAAAAATAAGGAATCATAAGTCAAAAGAGATTAAGCCACATTTCTTTAGCCAGGAAAACATAAACATATTGCTGACCTCAAATTCAGGACTGCCTTATAGTGGTATATGAATTTTTATGATTATGTACTTAGTGGAAGGAAATGACCAACATAATGATGACTTTCAGCAAAGACACGAAAGTGTGAAAGCATGATATATCTTGGAGAGAAGCAACACAATCATTCTGATGCCAGTTTTTGGATAAATTTGTTTATTGTTACTCGAGTAATCAAGGAGTGCTCCATCCATTCTTCCAATGGTACTATTGCCCTAACTCAAGGGTCTGGGGTCATGAAAATTCCATTGTTAATAATGATTTGTTAGGACGGATCGACATTAAGTTAAGATATATCATTGATTCATTCCATTCAATCTAAAATTATGTTTAAAGGGGTAAGTTATATGGGATGTATATTTTGGTGCCATAGCTACCAATTTTAGGCAACCTCTTGTATTATCATGCACAAATAAAAATCTAAAATATATTTCTTAGCTGTTTTATGTTTTTAAGAATGGAAATATCTTTCTTTTCCTCTGAATCCTTGCCAATGGAAACTGTGATCATCTGGTTCCTCAGGCCATGAATGATATTTTAGCTGTAACCCAAAGACAATATACTGGTATCACGATATCATGGTGATGTCATAGTGTAGGGGGAGACAGATGGCCACAAAGCAGTCATCAGACATGGTCACTAACAAACCAAACACTATAAATTAGAGAAGGAAGAAATCATAAGCAGGGAAGTCAAGAAGGGACAAAACTTGACTGATAATTAAGTAGTTTAAAATGAATTTTTGAAGAGTGACTGAGATCTTGCAAATATTCCGCCAAGATAAATTGCTTATAAAAAATACATAGGAGAGATAAGGTGTAAGGCAGTAACAAATGAAACAATGGTGAAAATATTCCCCATCAGGGCAGCCAAGTAAATCAGCAGGAATAACACAATGAGTAAAATCTGCATCTTCTTTGTGTCATTTGACCTGTAATGCAACCTTGAGATAAGATTAAACTCTCCTTCTACCCCTGGGGAGCATAGAATCTAATATCTGTTTATGTTCTATTCTCAGTTATGAATTACATGATAAATATCATGAAAAATGGAAGTGTATGAGTGCATTTGAGATTGCAGAACTGAGCTCTTCTCATGTCTGAAAGAAAAGGTCACAGGAAAGAAAAAGACAACCAATTAATGAGGCACCCCAGAAATGCTGATTCCACTACTAGCTCAACTCATTCCCTGGATTTAATTAGCTCCTTACCAGAATCATTAACTTTGGTAGACACTAAGCTTTTCAGTTTCCTTTATGTTTTGGCCTCTTTTATTAAAATGAAATATCCTGGAGATGGTTGGATTCATTGCGTTTTGCAATTCTAAATCTTCTTTATTTCTTTCAAGGAATAATTTTGATGCTTTTTTCAATTGTACATAATAACATTTTTAAGTTCAATACTCAAGTTTAAAATTTGATTTTAATTTAAGGAATAGAACGAGCATTTCCTTAACAGCATATTAAAAATGCAATTGTATATGAAACTACCCCCAATTTGTTGTTCTTTACAAATATACAATAAAATTATCTATTTTTTTTTGCTTTTTTTCTTCCCTCTCCCTCCCATCAGAGATAGCTGCCAATAGAAACAAACAGGTGTGTGTGTGTGTGTGTGTGTGTGTGTGTGTGTGTGTAAAATTATTTTTATATGCTCGAATTTACCTGTTCTTTCTCTGGATGCAGATAATATCTCTCTTCATATTTCATTTATAGTAATTTGAGTATTTATAATAGACAAAATGACTTACTCACTCAAGGTAATTCCTAAAACAATATTGGTGTTACTGTGTACAATATCCTCTCACTAGGAACAAAGGATATAGGTATTTTAATAACTCATTGGTCATAATTCCAGATTGCTCTCCAAAATGATGAATCATTTGAAAATTCCACAGACAATGAATTTGTTTCCCAATTTTTCCATATCCTCTCCAATATTTGTTACTTCACCTGTCTACCATTTTAGGTAGTCTGCTAAGTGTGATCAGTATCTCAAAATTCTTTTAATCCTTTTTTTTCTCATCAGTAATGATTCAGAGGATTTTATATAATTATGAATTGTTTTAATTTTTTCTGGGAAAACTGCCTCTTTTTATCGTTTGGCCATTTATCAGTTGGGAAATTACTTATATTCTTATCAATTTGACAAAATTTGAATTACTCTTTGTGAGTTTCTCTTTATCTTATTTTCATTCAATATTTTCCTTCTCTTCCTCTCTTTTTACCCTATTCCTATTACCTTACCTTTATCCCTTACTCCCTCAGTCCCTATTTTACCCACCCCTTTAATATTCTATTCCTTAATGTCTCCCCCAGTCCCCCTTAACCTTATTATCTACACACTTTTAAAAGTCCTTCACTCACCCTATCCCCCTATTTTCTTACCTTTCCGTAAGTACACAAGACTTATAAACTTCTTCAGATGTACACTCTGTTTCCTCTTCAATGCAGAGGAGAGCAAGGTTCCAACATTACCTGCCCGCCACCCCCATCTAATTTGCGTTTCAATTTTTCCTTTCATGTCTCATTTTATGAAATTATTGCTCCTTTGGACTTTTCCAAACCCAATTTCATTTTTGAGAATCTTCCCATCATGCAAAAATGAGCCACAACCTTTCCTGTAAACTAATTGTAACAATAATTTCTCACATTTTTAAATTTTTGTTTTCCAAATTCCCTGACATTCTCCATCCCTCCTCAGTCAATCCTTGAAAAGGCAAGCAATTTGGTATAGATTATATATGTGCAGTAATGCAAAATATATTTCCATATTAGCCATATTACAAAAGAAAATGCAGACAAAAATCCCCACAAAAACGAAACAAAATAAGTGAAATAAAGGAAGTAAAAAAAAGAGTAGGGTTTCATCTGCATTTGGACTCCATCAGTTCAAGATCTGCAGGTAGATACCACATTTCATTATAATTTTTAGTCCTTGAATTGCTGAGAAAAGTAAGTCATTCACAATGGATTATCTTACTCTATTGATGTTATTGTGTACAATGTTCTTCTGCTTCTGTTCACTTCACATTATGGGAGCCATATAAGCCTTCACAGGTTTATCTGTAACCTTCCTGCTAATCACTTTTTATAGCTCCATTCTGGGTAGAAAGATAGGCACAGTTTTATAGCCCTTTGGCCATAGCATCAAATGATTCTTTTTTTTTTTTTAATGTTTAACAATCACTGCCATACAATTGCGATTTTATCCCTCCCCACCCACCCCCCACTACCTCCCTCCCTCCCCACGACTGCATACAACTCTGTATAGATTCTACATATACTTTCCTATTGAGTATATTTTCACTATAGTCATGCTATGTAGTCAGACTAAGATAAATGAAAGAATCCGTATAACAAATCAGAACATGATACACAAACAGATACACATACACAAACATGATCTGCTACATTATGTGAGTGACTTCCATATTTCTCTCTCTGAGTGTGGAAGGCATTTTGCCTTGAGGTCCACCATTGGGATTTTTTTTTTCAGAAGTTCTTGTGTTATTACAAAAATCTAAGTCTACCAGAAAAAACTCTCACACACTGTGGTTGTTGCTGTGCATAAAGTTCTCCTGGTTCTGCTCCTTTCACTCAGCATCAGGTCATATAAGTCCTTCCAGGCCTCTCTGAAGTCTTCTTGTTCATCATTTCTTATGGCACAATAGTACTCCATTACATTCATATACCATAATTTATTCAGCCATTCCTCAATTGATGGACATCCCCCTGACTTCCAGTTTTTGGCAACTACATAGAGTGCTGCTATAAATATTTTTGTACATGTGGGACCCTTTCCCATTTTTATGATCTCTTGGGGATATAGTCCTAGTAGCGATATTGCTGGGTCAAAGGGTATGCACATTTTTGTAGCCCTTTGGGCATAGTTCCAAATTGCTCTCCAGAATGGTTGGATGCGCTCACAGCTCCACCAACAATGAATTAGTGTTCCAACTCTCCCACATCCTCTCCAGCATTTATCATTTTCTTGTTCTGTCAAGTTTGCCAATCTTATAGGTGGGATGTGGTACCTCAGAGTTGTTTTGATTTGCATCTCTCTAACCAATAGTGATTTAGAGAATTTTTTCATATGATTATAGATAGCTTTAATTTCTTCCTCTGAAAATTGCCTGTTCATATCCTTTGACCATTTATCAATTGGGGAATGACTTGTATGATTATACATTTGGGTCAGTTCTCTATATATTCTAGAAATGAGGCCTTTATCCCCGAGCTTAGCTGTAAAAATTTTTTCCCAATTTACTACATCCCTACGGATTTTGGTTGCATTGGGTTTGGTTGTGCAAAAACTTCTCAGTTTAATGTAATCAAAGTTATCCATTTTGCATTTCATAATGCATTCTATCTCTCCTTTAGTAAAGAATTCTTCCCTTCTCCATAGATCTGATAGATACACTATTCCTTGCTTCTCCAGTTTATTCATGGTATCAATCTTTATACCTAAATCATGTACCCATTTGGACTTTATTCTTGTGTACGGTGTCAGGTATGGGTCTATGCCTAATTTCCGCCACACTGTTATCCAGTTTTCCCAGCAATTTTTATCAAACAATGAGTTCTTATCCCAGAAGCTGGGGTCCTTGGGTTTATCAAACAGAAGGTTGCTATATTCCTTGCCTACTGCATCTTGAGTGCCAAGTCTATTCCACTTGTCTACCTCTCTGTTTCTTAGCCAATACCAAGTGGTTTTGATAATTGCTGCTTTATAGTACAGTTTAAGGTCTGGTAGCGCTAGGCCACCTTCCCAGGCATTTCTTTTCATTAGTCCCTTTGATATTCTGGACCTTTTGTTTTTCCAAATGAATTTTGATATTATTTTGTCCAGCTCTAGAAAGTAATTGTCTGATAGTTTAATTGGTATGGCACTAAATAAGTATATTAATTTGGGTAGAATTGTCATTTTTATTATATTAGCACGGCCTACCCATGAGCAACTAATGTTTTTCCACTTACTTAAATCTGACTTTATTTGTGCAAAAAGTGTCTTGTAATTGTGTTCATATAGTCCCTGGGTTTGTTTTGGCAGGTAGACTCCTAAGTATTTTATACTGTCTACCCTAACTTTAAATGGGATTTCTCTTTCTATCTCTTGCTGTTGAACTTTGTTGCTAATATATAGGAATGCAGAAGATTTGTGTGGGTTTATTTTGTACCCTGCAACTTTGCCAAAGTTGTTTATTAATTCAAGTAATTTTTTACTTGAATCTCTGGGATTCTCTAGGTAAATCATCATATCATCTGCAAAGAGTGATAACTTAGTTTCTTCTTTGGCTATTCTAATTCCTTGGATATCTTTATCTTGTCTAATTGCTACAGCTAACATTTCTAGTACCATATTGAATAATAGTGGTGATAATGGACAACCTTGTTTCACCCCTGATCTTATTGGGAATGCATCTAGCTTATCCCCATTGCATATAATGCTTGCTGAAGGTTTTAGATAGATACTGCTTATTATTTTATGGAAAGTTCCCTTTATTCCTACGTTCTCCAATGTTTTTAGTAGGAATGAATGTTGTATTTTGTCAAAAGCTTTTTCTGCATCTATTGAGATAATCATGTGGTTTTTGTTAGCTTTGTTGTTGATGTGATCCATAATGCTAATAGTTTTCCTAATATTGAACCAGCCCTGTAGTCCTGGTATGAATCCTACCTGATCATAATGTATTAATCTCGTGATAAGATGCTGTATTCGTTTTGCTAGAATCTTATTTAAAATTTTTGCATCTATATTCATTAGGGAAATTGGTCTATCATTTTCTTTCTCTGTTTTGTCTCTTCCTGGTTTGGGTATCAAAACCATATTTGTATCATAGAAAGAATTTGGGAGGACTCCTTCTTCCCCAATTTTCAAGAATAGTGTATGTAGTATTGGAATTAACTGTTCTTTAAATGTTTGATAGAATTCACTTGTGAATCCATCTGGCCCTGGAGATTTTTTCCTAGGGAGTTCATTGATGGCTTGTTCAATTTCTTTTTCTGAGATGGGGTTTTTTAAGTATTCAACTTCCTCTTCTGTTAATCTGGGCAATTTGTATTTTTTAAAATATTCATCCATCTCATTTAGATTGTCGAATTTGTGGGCATAAAGTTGGGCAAAGTAGTTTCTAATTATTGTTTTAATTTCCTCCTCATTGGAGGTGAGTTCACCCCTTTCATTTTTAATGTTAGTAATTTGGTTTTCTTCTTTCTTTTTTTTGATCAGATTAACCAAAGGTTTATCAATTTTATTAGTTTTTTCATAAAACCAACTATTGGTTTTATTTATTAATTCAATAGTTTTCTTTATTTCAATTTTATTAATCTCTCCTTTGGTTTTCAGTATTTCTAATTTGGTATTTACTTGGGGATTTTCAATTTGTTTTTTTCTAGCTTTTTCAACTGCAAGCCTAAGTCATTGATCTCCTCTTTCTCTATTTTATTTATGTAAGCATTCAGAGATATAAAACTTCCCCTAATAACTGTTTTTGCAGTGTCCCATAAGTTTTGGTATGTTGTCTCACTATTGTCATTCTCTTGAATGAAGTTGTTGATTGTTTCTATGATTTCTTCTTTAACCCAATCCTTCTTTAGAATTAGATTATTTAGTTTCCAATTGATTTTTGGTTTCTCTTTCCATGGCCTTTTATTACATGTAATTTTTAATGCCTTATGATCTGAAAAGGATGCATTGATTATCTCTACCTTTCTGCACTGGATTGTGAGATTTTTATGTCCTAGTACATGGTCAATTTTTGTAAATGTTCCATGTACCGCTGAGAAAAAGGTATATTCCTTTCTATTCCCATTTAATTTTCTCCAAAGATCTATCATATCTACCTTATCCAGAGTTTTATTTACCTCCTTAACCTCTTTCTTGTTTATTTTGAGGTTGGATTTATCTAGTTCAGAGAGGGGGAGGTTGAGGTCCCCCACTAGTATAGTTTTGCTATCAATTTCTTCCTTCAACTCCCCCAACCTCTCCTCTAAGAATCTGGATGCTATACCACTTGGAGCATACATGTTTAGTAATGATATTGCTTCATTGTCTATGGTGCCTTTTAGTAGGATATAGTTTCCATCCTTTTCCCTTTTGATTAGATCTATTTCTGCTTTTGCTTTGTCTGAGATTAGGATTGCTACTCCTGCCTTTCTTACATGAGCTGAGGCACAATATATTCTGCTCCATCCTTTGACCTTTATCCTATGTGTATCCCCCCATTTCAAATGTGTTTCTTGTAAGCAGCATATTGTTGTATTATGGCTTTTAATCCATTCTGCTATCCGTCTCCGTTTTATGGGAGAGTTCATCCCATTCACATTCACAGTTATGATTACAATCTGTGTATTTCCCTCCAACCTCTTTCCCACCATTTGTGCTTTTAACTCTCCCGTCTCCCTTCCCCTCCTCAATAGTATTCACTTTTCTCCCCCTCCTCCTGCAGCCTTCCCCTCCTTCTTTTAGCCCCCCTCCCTTTTAGTCCCCTTTACTCTTATTGCTTCTTTCCTCCCTTTTAGCCACCCTCCCCTTTCATCCACCTTCCCCTCCTACTACCTATAGAGCTAGTTAGGATTATCTGCTTAAGATTATTGTCCCCTCCTTTGAACAAATCAGATGAGAGTACCTCTCAAACAATGCTCATCTCCCTCCCCTCCTTCCCTCTACTATAGTTTTGTACTTCTTCCTGTGATATAATTTGCCATTTTCTGCTTCCCCCTTTCCACACCTCCTATTACATTCCCTTCTCATACTTAAATCATATTTTTGACATGACATCATTTACTTTATGCCCGTTCCCTCTACATATATCCCTTTTATCATAATAGCTGCACAGTTCTCAAGATTAACTGGTATCATCTTCCCTTATAGGGAGGTAAACAGATTGCCCTAATTGAGTAGCAAGTTTTTGTTTTTGTTTTTTCCCCTCTGTTTACCTTTTTATGATTCTCTGGAGACCTGCATTTGAAGATCAAATTGTCTATTGAGTTCTGGTGTTTTGGTCAGGAAGCTCTGGAAATCCCTTATTTCGTTGAATGACTTTCTCCTTGCCTGAAATGTTATGCTGGACTTTGCTGGGTAGTTGATCCTTGGTTGGAGTCCCAACTCCTTTGCCTTACGGAATATTGGGTTCCAATTCTTTCGATCTTTTAATGTAGAAGCTGCAAGGTCCTGTGTGATCCTGACTGGGTGACCTTGATATTTAAATTGTTTCTTTCTGGCTGCTTGTAGTATTTTCTCCTTCACTTGATAGCTCTGGAATTTGGCAACTATATTTCTTGGGGTTTTGAGTTTGGGATCCCTTTCCGGTGGGGAACGGTGGATTCTTTCGATGACTATTTTGCCCTCTGAGTCTAGTACTTCTGGGCAGTTTTCCTTGATGATTTCCTGGAAGATATTGTCCAGACTCTTTTCTTCATCATGGGTTTCTGGCAGGCCAATAATTCTTCGATTTTCTCTCCTGGATCTATTTTCCAGGTCAGTTGTTTTTCTAATTAAATATTTTAGATTTTCTTCTATCTTTTCATTCTTTAGATTTTGTTTGACTGATTCTTGTTGCCTCATTGAGTCATTAGTTTCTACTTGCCCAATTCTAATCTTCATCGTATTGTTTTCTTCAGTTAGCTTTCGCATCTCCTTTTCCATCTGGCCAATTTTTCCCTTTAAGGAGCTATTTTCTCCATTTAATTTTTGTACTTCTTTTTCCATTCGACCAATTTTCCCAGTTAGGTTTTGGGTTTCCTTTTCCATCTGATCAATTTTCCCTATTAGGTTTTGAGTTTCCTTTTCCGTTTGATTAACTCTTCCTTTTAGGGAATTATTCTCTCCAGTTAATTTTTGAACTTCCTTTTCCATTTCTTCAATTTTCTTTTTCAGATTGATGTTCTCATCAGTGAATTCTTTTTTTATAGTTTTAAAATCATTGGCCAGTTTTTCTTTTATATCCTTCTTCAGACGTTCCAGGTCATCTAGTTGTGCTTGCGAGAAATTCATAGTCCCATCTGAGGTTTCAGATGGAAGTACAGTCTCAGCTCTGACCTCTTTGGTGTTTGTGTTTTGGTCCTTATCCCCATAGAAAGATTCTATGGTTTTTTCACTTTTCGTCTGCTTTTTCCGATTCATGATGTTGGCTGAGTGTTGTAGCTTTTGGTTCTTTCAGTCAGAAGATACAGATCTTTTAAGTTGAGTTGATGTTTGTCTAGGCTAAAAGCAGGCTTTGTTGTTGTTGTTGTTGTTGTTGTTGTTGTTGTTTCCCAGATCAACCCTGGGGTTAGCTTGATAGGTGTGTGGGAGGTGTGGTCTGGTCTCAGGATATCTCCTCAGCTGGCCTGAGGCAAAGGCAAGGTCCGGGGATGCTGATCCCAGCTTCCCTATTGTCTTCCCTTTCCCCTGGTGTGCTGGGGCACGCCTAGAGGCTAATGCGTGTTCCCGCCCCTCCTGGGGCTCGTCTCCCGGGCTGAGGCTTGCTTGGGTCTCAGTGCGAATTTTCTCTGCCCTGGGTCATCTGTCCCTCCAGATAGCCTCCACCACGGTGGGAAGAATCCCCCTTTGCCACTTTTCCAGCCTCTGGTGTTATGAGACCACCCGCCCCCTTCTGCTGTTCCCACTGATCCAGGATTAATCTGGGGAAGAATTTTATGGTTCCCTCACGGTCATCGGGGGGAAGGGGAGAGCACTTACTGATCACTCCGGCATCCCAGCTCCTGGATGTTCAAGTAGTGACCCACTGAAGTCCCGTCTTTAGGCTGAAGATTTCAAAGGCTCTTGCGCTGATATCGTTGGCTCGGCCTGGCTTATCTCCTGCTCCGCTGGTCTCGCCCGCCACTCTCGGGCCCCTCGGGTCGCCTCCGCCCTGCCGCGCCGACCGCGCTGCGCTGTGTGCCGGGGTCTTACCCCCGCGGAACAGATCCCTCCCGTGGACCTTCCAGTCCAGCCTGGGCTCCGAATCTGTCAAAGTCCGTCTCCCACTGGATTCTACACCTCCAAAGTCTGGTCAGACTCTCCCCCCAGAGATATCCAAAGGAGTTTTTCCAGGAGCTTAGGTGAGTCGTTGCTTTCACTCCGCCATCTTGGCTCCGCCTCCCGCATCAAATGATTCTTCAACATGGTAGGACTAGTTCACAATTCCACCCAACTGTGCATTAGTGTGCCAATTTTTACATAACCATTCCAGCATTTATTATTTTCCTCTTCTGTTATATAAGCAAATGTGATGCCTCAGAGCTGTTTTCTCTAACCAACAGCGACCATTTATCAATGAGGGAATAATTTTTATTCTTATCAGTCTTGCTCATTTCTCTACATGTTTCAGAAATGAGACCTTTAACAGAGAAGTTTGGTGTCAAATTTTTGGCCCAATTTCCTGCTTTCTTTTGAATCCTCTATACAATAGTTTTATCTGAGCATTTTTTTGCTTTACTATAATGAAAATTACTCATTTTAAATTCTAGAATGCTTTCTACCTCATTTATCATAAATTCTTTCATGACTCAAGTATCTGACAGATAAAGTGTTCCACGATCCCATAATTTGTTTATGATATTGGCCTTTATGTCTAAATCATGTACTCATTTTTATTTTGTTTTGGTGTATGAGGTGAGATGCTGCTCTATGCCTAGTTTCTGGCCAAATTCATTCCGGGTTTCTCAGAAATTTTGCTACAGAGTGAATTCTTCTCCCCAAACCTAGAAACAATACAGCCACTCCAATGGCCCTCTGCTGGCTTCCCAGAGTGCAGCCGAAACTTCACTGCACTCCGGGCTTGGCCATCACCCTAAGTCAAAGAGACATTTCCTGCCAACCTAAGTTGTCTTCGGCTGGCAAACTCTCTTCCTCTGAACTTTAATTGATTATTTCACTCTAGAATTCAATATTATGCATCATTTTAAAGTGTTTTGGAGGGGCATTTGGGAGAGTTTAGGAGAATTCTTGTTTTTATTTTACCATCTATATCAAACACTTTAAAATGCAGGAAAAAATGAGCACTTAAAAATGATTTTTCTCTACCCAATCATTCATCCATCTATTCATATATTCATATTACAGTCTCACTTTCTCTCCATCTCGTTCTCTGTCTCTCTCTGTCTCTGTCTTTCTCTCTTTTTCTCTCTCTCTCACTCTTCATTTCTCTCTCTCTCTTTCTCCAGTTCTTCAATTACACAAATTTTCATTAAGTGCTCCTAAGAAATAGATGTTCTGTTAGATGGCAGCTAAATATAAAGTTAAATAAATAGTTAATGTTCTCAAGAAGCTCGAATTTAATATACTGTAATTTATGAAGCACCTACTATGTGCAAAAATTCTGTGCTAGTGATATAAAAACAAAAAAGAACCAGTCTTTGCCATCAAAGAGTTGTCTAGATCTTAATTAGTATAAAGATATTTCACTGGGAAGATTGTACTGATGTACATATAATGTTTGGAAGGATGAATACAACGCCAACACACAAAGAAGGAGAAAACAATTACCAGCAGGATGATAAAGTTGGGAAGTGAGAAGCCAAGATTCATAGTGGGGGAGAAACAATTCACTACCCTTATGGATGTTTTGGGTTAAGGTTATCTAATGTGTTTCTGTGTATTAATAAATATTCCATTCATTGTTCTGATGGCACTGGTGACCAAAGACAATGGGTTCACGTCATAATATTTCCACTCTTGATAATAACCACTTGTAAGTTAGATTTTTGTTATGTTAAAATAAATGATGGATTCATTTTAGTCCATGCCACATTTCATCTAAGGATCTCTTTGCCTGGATGGTATTGTTTTACGTATTATTTCTCCCAATTTTAGGAAACCTAATGTATCACCTTGCTCATATGACAGGACAAATACATATTCTTTAGATATTTTTGGTTTCAGAAATGGGGGAAAGTATCTTCCTGAACATCTTGCTCATGGTTGATGTGACCTTCTGGTTCCTCAGGCTGTAGATGATAGGGTTCACAGATGGAGGCAATATTGTATAGGCTGTTGCAATTAAAAGGTGTTGGATAGGTGATATGTCTGATGTGGCCCTGAGGACTGGAATCATTGAAGAAATTAGCAATAAGATGAGGATCATCAACTGAGGGGAACATGTTGAAATGGCCTTGTAACGTCCTTCCACAGAAAGAATCTTGAGCACAGTGGACAAGATGAGAGCACAGGAAACAATTAAAAAGGCAAAACAGAATAACAAAAAACTGGAACTTAATGCAATTAATACAAACTCAGAATTAAGCACATCAGAAGTTGAGACTTTCAAGACATGAGGTACACCACAAAAGAACTGGAGGATCACGTTGGATCCTGAAAAGGGCAGGCTTTTCATGTTCCCTGTGGGTACAGCTGAGTAAATAAGCCCACTGAACCATGAGCCAGATACTGCCCAGACACAATGACCTGGTGTTATGATGATGCCATAGTGCAGGGAGTGTCAAATGGCCACAAAGTGGTCGTGGGACATGGACACAAGCAAAACAAACTCTGCTGCTGCAAAAAAGAGAAGGAAGAAGATCTGAGCAGTACAGCCTAGGAGAGACAGGGACTGAGAGCCAGACAAGGAATTCACGATGAATTTAGGAAGCGTGATGGAATGGTGCCGATATTAAGTAGGGATACAGCAAAAAGTGCATAGGACAGTAAAGCTGTCGGTCAGAAATAATCACAGCAATGTTGAGAAGAAACAAAAGAGTATGTAAGGCCTGCAGCTTCTTCGTGCTGGAGAACTCCATAAGGAGGAATTCTGTGGTGATTGAGAGGTTGACCATCCCCGCTAACGAGCTGGAAATTAAGTGAAATCAAATCACACTACAAGTAGCAGCAAAAGTACTGAAAACAATGAATTAAAATACTTATTCACAGAAAAATTGAAAACTCTTCTGTCTCATTAAACCTGAACAAAAGAAAAAATACATGATATTTTAAGGTGAAAAGCAGCTGAAGGCAGAGCTTGCAGTAGAAGAGATGAAGCTAAGATATGTCAAACAATTCTGCAAGTGTTTTAAATAGTTAGACCTAAAGACAGAATAGGAAAACATGATGATCATTATGAAAGTGAATGATACCATTTCATAGTTAATAAAGAGAACTATCACCATCAAGAGCAGGAATGGATTTCATTCATGCACACGCACACGCACAAATACATATACACACATACATACTTACCTTTATTCTCACTTAAAAATGTTTTTATATACACAGAACTATATATATATATATATATATATGCATATATATATATATATGCATAAACATATATTACTATATCTCCATCTCTATTTCTAGATAGAGAATGAGAGAACAATGAGGATGAAGGAAAGATTAATATTTTATTGCATATTTCAGAGGGGTCTGTTTAGGAATGTGGCTTGAAAAAGTTCAAATATTATAAACACTAAATTAATTTTATTGATTGCATTAATTCATAGACTGATAAAACAAGACCAAATTGATTCAATGTTTTTCTTTATAAAGTAACAAACACCATTAGTAACGTAGTCAGAATGTGAAACCAATTATCCTGACTTTCAATACAGTTTCCCTCTTATAGAAGAAACAGAAATCCAAATAGCCTTAAAAGAAACAACAGTGATTGCTCTATTGGTGTCGTTAAGACATTTTTCAGCTGAGTACAACTCTCCTATTTGGACTTTCTTGGTACAGATACTGGACTGCTTTGCCATTTCCTTCCCCAGTTCATTTTACAGGTGAGGAACTGAGGTAAACAGGATTAGGTAACTTGCCCAGGGTCACACAATGAATATCTGAGTCACATTTGAACTCACACCATGTCCCCTATTAAACTCATCAATATGTATTGTTTAATCTATATGACATAGCTCTAAACTAAAAAGAAACCTGACACAGCAGAAATGTCTTCTCTTCAAAAATGCTCCTCATATTTTTGTTAGTTTGTTTCCTTTCTAACCTATCTCTGTAGTCTGGTCTATTTTGCACTTGCCAGGCATTTCCAGAACTATGATTCTGAGTTTACAATCAACATTATCCTGCTCAGATGTGCTTCCTCCGTCTTGCTAAGACTGTCCTCATTGATTTTTCTTTCTTAAAAGAAACAGATGTTCCAGTTATGTCCCAAAGTTTGGTGACTAGCAGATGGATGGCTATACCTATTTCCCCCTTCCACTTTATGACAAGTAGTATTCTAGACGTCGACATCCCTATCAAGTTCTCCCCCAAACCTGAAATCCCAAGTCAGCATTATAATTCATTCTTCTTCCTTCCAAATATTCCATCATTTAGTCTCACAGTTCAACCATATTAACAGCATTGCCAAAATTCTGTCTACCTGAATTCACAGACCTAGCATAATCTCAACTCCTATATATTTTCACTTGTAGTAAACACACACTTGTACATATTCACATTTATACACACACGCACTCACAAACATACATAAACAAAACATGAAGTGCTATGCTCCAGAATTTCCTTTCTCCTCTATAGCCTAATGTGAAAAGGAGCCACATACTTGGAATTCACAGCGGCCAACATGAAAAGTAAAAATTTAAATGGGTTAGACTATTTCAGCAGTTTCCTCATTTTAGTTTTCACTGAGAAATAAGGGACATTTGCTTTATTTCCTGCACATGTAAATGCCCATTTTCCAGGCAGAAGCTAGGAGATCTGCATCTACTTCAAACCATTAAAAAGTGGAGACCACCTCAAAGTGTCACTGAGGGTCACATACATTCTTTGAATATTGCTGGGGAATTGCTGAGACCCTCCATGATGTCCCTCATTTCTCTCTGAATGTCTCTTTCAAATATGATCATTGGAGTAGAAACACAAAGTTGGAAGGAAGCTTGAAGTGCAGTTATCCATGCCTTTTTTGATAAAGAAAGGACAGAGACATGCAGTGACTGACACTAGGTTGCTCAGGTTGCAAATGACAAAGCCCAGGCTAAATAACTGTCTTTTGCTTCCAAATTCTGCACTCCATCCTCTGAAGTTATTGCAAAGGCCAACCCTTCTTTTTGGAACTAAATTAAATTACAGATGAGGGAATGGGGGAAGCTGAGATGTCAAGTTACAGTTGAAACTCAGAGTTCCTACATCCTCCACTTATATTTGCAGCACTCCATTAAAAAAATTGAGCTACAGGCAATGTTTGGGAAGGAATTGATGCTCTTACCCAACTCTCGCTGTGATCAGTAACACAAAAGATCAGAGCAATGAATAGGCCTAATATTTACAAAACACTTTTGAGTTGCAAATAGTAATGTATATACATCATCTCTGATGAATCATGAAATGAGTATGTGGGCTACAAAGTTAATCTATGCAAATGGTACAGGCATGTTAATGGGGGTGGGGGGTTGAGCGAGACTGAGACTTACCCTACGGTCACGTCAAGAGGCATTTATTAAGTGGCTCCTATGTCCCAGACACTGTGGTGATCAATGGGGTCACAAAAAAGGCAAAAGACACCTCCTGACTTCAACAAACTCACAGTCAATGAACAGGAGAAAATAAGTAAAGAAGTATGAACAAATGATATATACAGGAAGAAATGGAAATAAATTCAGAGGGAAGTCAAAAAGATTACACACTTCATAAGAGCAAGAACAAGAATTTGGACAAAAGTCTTAATTCCAATCAACCATACTATCAACAGGGTGATACTAAACAACCTCCCAGAAAAGAGAATTACTTATAGAGAAGATCATAACTATGATTTTGAGTTCACACATTAAAAACCTGAGTAAACTGACCAGTCACCAAGAAAAACAAACATATTCATAATAAAAATACCAGAGTTATTTGTTTGAATGTTCATACTTTCTAGCTGTCTTTGTCATTTGGTTCTCTACATACCTACAACTGTGAACAGAATCTAGAAAGTATCTCTTTCCTTGCCAATTAATTTCTTTCTGATTGGCAGACTCAGAAATGTGTCAGGGCGCTGATGTCTCCAGACAAATGGGACTAAAACACTTTTTGGGGTAAGGGACAAAGGTCCCAACTTGGAATAAGTTCTTTACATGTTACAAAATGATGTAAGGTAATTGACTTTAAAACAATCTACTGAATTAATTACTGAGACTAAATCAGAGACGTCTTCAGTTTGGGGAAAAGAATTTCAGTCTAAGTTTCTTAGAGACAGGTAACCTCTGATAACATTTTGCATTGATGGAAAAGTTAAATGCTTCTGTTTTGATTTGAATTCGTTCCATGAACAAAAGTTGAAGTCACTTTTCAAACTTATTGTATACATTCCTTTCGACTGAGCATAGTTAGAAAGGGATAGGGAAGCTTGGGAAACAGATGTAAATCTACTAGTACAATAACGTAGGGTGATTGTTTTTTGTAATCAGGAACTAGAACATATATAGAAAGGCAAGCAAGCTACTTAAAACTTTGTTTAAAGATGTTCCTTAGCCAATGTGAAATTATAGTCATATCTGAAACTGATTATTGCAGTTTACTGTTTTAAGATTTTGTGCGACTATTAACTGACTGATCTTGTGAGTCTAACTCCAGTTGTGGATAATGGGAAAGGCCATCTGAGTAACAGATCCATGATGCCAGAGAGCCTGGGTGATACTGGTATGAACTGAAAAAATAAAGGTGATCTCATGGGAAGGTTGGGAAAACGTCTGTTCAGCCTGAGTCGTGATAGGATCCTCCTGATTTAATTTTCCCACTGACACCTGGCAGAAATTAAGCCTGGCTAAATGCCAGTTGACATTCTATTCCTGCCTGGAATTGACATGAAGTTAGGGAGATATTGTTTCCCTGAAGTGTCCCTTAGTGGCAGTTTCCTATAATCAAAAGTTTTGTAAGCACAATACCAAAGCTTTTTAATAATAGAATGTTGGTAGGGGAACATTTGAGGTTAAGCCTAAAAATAAAGCTATTCGACTTAAGGTTTTAGACCAACAGGAATAAGTTAGGGTCCTTTAATTCTGAGTAATACCATGGGAACATTTAGATTGAGGGCGTGTGAGGTTAGAATATATAGTTATTATTGTTGTCTCACTTGGTTAATGTTAAAAGATAAAATGAAAAGATAAAATGGCTTGTATTCTATATTATAAATGCTTTAAAAGAAGCATCATATGACTAGAAGTTGGAATTGTTTTATGCCGTGATATGTAGTGTGTTCAAAATGATTACTTACTGTATTTATGTATGTATTGGAGACTGTTATTAATTCCTTAGTGAAATCGCATCCTCCTGATGGGGAAAATGAGTACTAAATTAATGTAAAATTTAACAACTGGGTTCTAAAGTGAATTTCTTAAACATGACAAGTGGTCGAAGTTGAAATTTATATTTTGTAAGAGTGATAGAAATGGTAATCTAAAATTGTATTAAGGTCAGTTTTGTAGGAGAGGGGAAAGCTGGATTTCCAGAAGAAGATAAAGGGGAAAAGATGCTGAGATGCTGTGCTCAAGACAGCGTGAACGAGCATCCAGTAGAGAAAACTGCATCAGATGATGCTCCTCCCTAGACTGCTATAGGAGATGGATTCCCTAAATGGACATCCATTGATTTATCTTTTTATTTTGAATTTCTGTTATCTGTCCTTATGAAAGGGGACTGCCCACTTAGAATTTATCAATGCTTCGGTCAAATTTGCTCCCTTCCCATATTCATATAAAGGGGAGATAGATGAAGGGAATAATTCATAGGGGACAGAAAGTGAGAAGGTATTTATTGATTGGAATTAGGTATGAAAACAAAATTTAAATAAAGAGAAAAGGGGGAATTTGTGGGAAACAAGGAAGTTCTGTTACCTCAGAGTCATGACCTAGCATGATCAGATAAAGGTCAGAAACTACTCTGCAGACCTGATGAGGTATTTGAGGGAAAACCTGTCAGAGAGGAGGACATGAAGCCATGTGACAATGGACATTGAGTCAGGAGATTCAAAATTCGGAAACCTTTATAAGAAACTTCCACTTTTCTGAATGTGTGGTAGTTTTGCTATAACCTAACTGGGGAGGTTACCATCTATTTATGCGAAATCAATGTAAAGATTAATAACACCTTTCACTGATTTCACAGAAAATTTCACATTGTTCTTGGTTTAAGGTGAACACGTTTCTCATAGTTGGGGGCTTGTTAGATGGGCTCATTTCTCCCAATAACAAATTGAATCCAATAGTGAACTGTATATTTTAAATAAATTTTTGTGAAAAATATGACTCATGTCACTTGTCCTTTTTTGCCAGTGTAAATTTTAGCAAACAAGCTCTAAAGCATGTTGTATATTTAAATTTCCATAAATTTACTTAATACAATATAGGGAAGCTGTTATACTATCAATCATAACCATAGTGACACTCTCTTATTTTTTTATATTTGTATAAAATGAAGTTTCCTCATTAAATTCTATGTCTTTTGATAGTCTGCAAAGAGATCCATAATGCATGTAGAAGAGGAAAACCTTTCCATTGTTTCAGATTAAGAAAAACATGCAGAAAGAGAACAGTTTTAACTGAAAACATACAGTGAATTGCTCTAAAACCACATAATTCATGTCATAATCAAAACAATCCAATAATACTATGGTGAAGAGAAATTAAAATTTAAAAGCATCAAGATTCCTAAATTTACCATAGCAAACAAATTGATCTTTCCATTTTTTTCTGTATCCATTTGTGTATGTTTTTTTGGTTTCGTTTGTTTTTCTGACTCCTTGTCATTCCTTGTCTTTGCCTACATATGTCTTTCTCTCTCTCTGTCTCTCTGTCTCTCACTTTCTGTCTTTCTGCCTCTCTGTCTGTCTGTCTCTCCCCCCCACCCCCGGTCACTCACTGTCTCTCTCCCTCTCTTCCTCCCTCTTTTTTCCAGCAAAAAAAGCAATAATTGTTTTTAAAGAGGTAAATTGTTATGTTGTAAAAAGCATACGTGATTGAACTAAAAGTATTTGTTGATTTTTCTCATTATTTAAGTAACCACAAATTGTTCAATATAACTCTAGCGAAAGAAAGAGGCAATTTTTATAGGTGTTCAGATAGAATCTCTTGAGGAGCTCTCATATTAGTTCATTTTCAGTGCAATGGAAAAATAAAAAAAAATTGCATTTTTGTAGCACCTGTGGAATGAAAGAGGAGAGAAACATTGTTTACAAACTTAACTAATTGCTTCATGACTTTATTCATTTAAGAAGTAGTTTCCTCAGTGCTGTAATGATATATTTATTTCTCGGACTGTATATAAGAGGGTTACACATTGGGGGTCATAGTGGTATAGAAAACAGCAAACACTTTGACTGATTCTGCTGAATGACCATATTTGGGTTGGAAATACAGAATACTTCCAGATCCATAGAATAAGCCCACAAACATGAGGTGGGAGAAACAGGTGGAGAAGACTTTGGATCTCCCTGAGGTCGAAGGCAATTTCAGAATGGTAGTTATGATTTTGACATATGATGCAAGTATCAACAGAAAGGGGGTTGTTATAAATAACAGAGAAACAACATGGACAGTGACTTCTATCTTATATGTGTCCCTACAGGCCAATTTTAATAAAGGTGGGGCATCGCAGAATATGTGACTGATTTCGTTAGGACCACAAAAGTTCAGAGAGAAAATGTAGTAAGTCTCCTCTACCAATACTGGGACGCCAATCATCCAGGAAGCTATAACCAGTTGGCCACACACCTTGTGATTCATGATGAGAGGATAATAGAGAGGATTGCATATGGCCACATAATGATCATAAGCCATAACAGCCAAAAGCAAGCACTCTGAAATTCCCAGAATAAAAAAGAAGCAGGTTTCTACAGCACAGGTTAGCAAAGAAATAGTTCTCCTTTGAGTCTAGAAATTGCCAACATTCTGGGAAGAGTGACTGATGTGTAACAGATTTCCAAAAAGGAAAAATTTCCAAGGAAAAATACATGGGAGTTTGGAAACTTGAGTTAGCCTTGATTAAGAAAATGAGGAGGCTATCTCCTATCAGTATACTTCGATAGATGACTAAGAAAATCGCAAAGAGAATCCCTTGGAGATTGGGAAGATCAGGAAATCCCAGGAGAATGCATTTCATCACAGCTGTGAGATTCTCTCCTGCCATTATGTCTTTCCTTGGCCTGTGAAAATAATAAATTCAAAACCAGCTTATCACTGTTTTTCTCTGTTCCTCAGTTTCTCTCTCAGCAAAGAGGGGAAGTTTGAAATATATGATCTGACAACTTCCTTCCTGGATTTCACATAATATGTTTTAATGGCCCTGCACAACGTTCTCCGTTATATTCTTTAAGACCTTATCTATTATTTGGGGAAGAAGTCAAAATTTTTCAAATAAGTGATTACAAAGTGATTCCTATCTACCAAGAACCATGGATATTTGGGTGGAAACATGGAACCAGAGAAAAATGACTAATAAAATCTGTAAAATCTTAATTGCATCAATTCCAACATGAATACCATCCTACCACATACCTAATTTTTTTGATAATAATGCCGAGACAGCAGGAATTATAGTATCCATGTAAGATATGGCATATAACAAAAAAGGACATACTGTGAATTATCCCAACTAGTATATTCCTTTTTGCTTTGTACTTCTCAGTCTATCTACCTTTACCTTTACTTTCTCGCCCTTTCTCCTTCCCCCCTCACATTATCAGAATCCTACCATATTTTTTCAAAGTCCATCTTACTTCTTCCCATTCTTTTGAGCAAAATTATCTTGCCGTATATACAGCTGGATAGCTGTACACATTTTCCCCCTTTCTTAAATTACGTTATTACAGAATCCACACCAGATATTTATTACTTAGTAAATGTTATCTATGTAATCTGTGTTCTTTTTGGGATATATATTCTGTGCTTCCTGCTGTGTTCTAAGCTTTTTAAAGGTAGACATCATGCCTCATCCACTTTTCTCTCTCTTGAACTGTGTCTTATTCATAACAACTTGTCAATAAATTTTTTTTTAGGTGGAACAAATAACCTCTATGATATGATTTATTTATTTATTTATCTCTTACTGAGAGATACTTAAAAGGCTAGATTTAGAGATTTATTCAGCAGTGGTAACAATTATCCTGTTTTAAAATATTTTCATTCATCAGGCTATAACCTCCTTTTACACTTTTATATGAAATCTTGTTCAGCTCATTCTCTCCGCAACATACACCTGACGTCTGTTTGTTGGAAGAATGAAACAGCCAGTTGCTTAATCATAATATTTCATATGTTTCAACTTGAGCCTGAACTGGCCATGGCATAATTGTTCTGTGTAGAAGACAAGTGTAGTCAGCGAGTGTTAAGAGAGTGCTATGTCTTTGAAGGGTGCTAGGTGCCAAGAGGACTGATACCACCGATTGAAATACATAGACATGCTATGTTATGAATCTTAAAAAAAGGTGATTGTACCTTTCTCTTAAAAAAAATCTTCTAAACCACAATATACTGCCTCTGTAGCCAGCTTTGATTGTTTAAGGTGGAAACAAATCACAATGGAATAAATATTAACTCTAGATTCAGAAGATAGGTCCTAATCGCAACATTTAATGTTGTTACTTAAGGTATAATTAACAATTAACTTACTCTTTCTTCTTCTCATTTCGTTCATCTCTAATTTGAGGGGTGACCTCATCCTTCAGGTCAAATTTAGACCTTTGAGTCTAAATCAACTAATACACCAATGGCATTCCTGCCTTTGTGTATTTGGTAATATTCTTTATTTCTATGACAACGAGGAAGAAGTCAGTATACACTTAGGTGTTGCAAGAAGTTTACTGGTCTTGAATTCTACTTCTGGCTCTATCACACGGAAATTGTGTAGCCAGGGATAAAATATTTAGTTGTCTTAGCTTCATCTTGCTTTTCTGTGCTATTTGAATGGCACCAACACTGTCTGTTCCAAAAGTTAACATCAAGATTATTTCAGAAAGGTAGCCAAGATTGCAGAGAAAAGTGAGTGACTCCCCTGAGCACTCTCCAAAACCCTTCCACACACCTTTCAATAATGCCATAAAACAATTTCAGAAGCAACAGAACCCCCAATATGAAGAAGTGAAATAATTTTTAAGCCAAAGGGAATTTATATAAAGACAGTGGCACAGGCGTGAGTGAATATGAAGGAATGATACCTAAGAAAGGAATTAAGGGGTGAGAAACAGGAATGACCTGAAAGAAAGGGAAAGGAGGTAGAGCGGGGTAAATTATCCTCCACAAAAGAGACAAGAAAAAGGTTTTGCAGTGTAGGGGAAGGTGGAGAATATGGAGGAGGGGAGATGAGTGAACCTTACTCTCATCAGAATTGGCTCAGAGAAGGAATAGCATGTATACTGACTTGGGTATAAAAATTTATCTTACCCTAGAGGAAAGTGGGAAGGGAGGAGGATATGAAAAGGGGGGTTGAGAGAAGGGAAGGCAGATAGGAAGAGTTGTTAGTCAGAACCAAAACATTATTGAGGAGGGAGGGTGAAAGCAAAGAGAGAAAATAGCATAAGGGTGGGGAAATAGGATGGAGGAAAATACATTTAACAATCATAAGTGTAAAAAAATTCTCAAGAAAATTTCTCTGAAAAAAATCTAAATTCCCATAGACAGAGAGAATTGAGTCAAATTTATAGAAAAATAAGCCATTCTCCAATTGATAAATTATAGAAAATAGAAAGTTTTCAATTGAAGTATTCAAAACTATCTATAGTCATATGAAAAAAATGCTCTAAATCTCTATTGATTGGAGAAATGCAGATTAAAACAATTCTCAGATACCATCTTACAGCTCTTGGATTGGCTTAAAGGACAGAAAAGGAAATGACAAATGTTGGAGAAGAGTGAAAAAAAAAAGAGTGCAGTGCTGGTGGTGTTTTGTACTGATTCATCCATTCTTTAGATCAATTTGGAAATATGCCCTAAAATTATAGAGCCATGCTTACCTTTTTACACATACACACACGCGCACACACACAGTCACACACATAACTGTTATTTTGTCTATAGGACCCATAAGTGCACGAATATTTATAGCAACTTTTATCTGGTGGTGAAGAATTTGAAACTGAGGGAATGCTGATCAATTGATGAATGGCTGAATAAGTTGTGTTATGGGATTGTGAGGGAACATTATCTTACTACAAGAAATGATGAGTAGGATGTTCTCAGAAAAAACCTGAGAAAACTTAGATGATGCAAAACGAAACGTACTGTGTAAAAGGTAGCAGCAATCCTATACGATTGTGAATGACAGCTATTCTCAGCGGTACAACGATCCAAGACAACTCTAAAGGAATAATGATTAAAGGGGTTAATGATTAAATGATTAATGATCCATCCCTAGAGAAAGAATTGATGTTGTCTGAATACAGATTGAAACATTTTTTTAGTTTTATTTTTCTTCAGTATTTTTTTTTTTTTTTGCTTTTGGTCTGTTTCAGTTCACAATATGACTAATATGGAAATGTTTTGCATAACTACGCATGTAAAATCTATATTCAACTGTCTGCCTTCTGAATGAGGGCATGTGCAGAGGGAGGAACGAATACAATTTGGACCTCAAAGATTTAAAAATTAATATTAATATTGTTTTTGCATGGAACTGGGAAAATAAAATGGTAAATATAAAAAATAAAAGTAAAAATAAGCTATTTATATAAAATGATTGTTTTAGACAGCATACCTAATAGCATTTTTACACTGTAAAACAGCATAGATATTCCAGCATAGATATTCAAAGCAGTATCAACATCATTACCGTTATTAGTGTCGTATCATCATTAGACGGACTTCAGAAGAAATTATAAACTCAAACAATCATCATGTTACTGTTCCTTTATAATAGTGTATTGTTTTGTGACTACAGAAAGCAGTTCTTTGGGAAACAGCTTTCGTTTTTCTAAAGTATCTCATTGTTCCTAATATCTCCAAGATTCGGAAATAAAAAGATATTTTTGTAACCTTGATATATAATCGATTTAGATCTTATAACTCTAATAAATCACCAATAACACTAAAGTTTAAATTTCTAGAGTCCTAGATTTAGTAATTTTCAGTCTTCTAATAGCATTTTTTTCCTGTCCCAAAGATAAGTCTCTATAGTCAAGAATCAAAACAAAAAAATATTTGAAAAATTCAGCAATCTCAATTTTTATTATCATGAAACATCTTTTTTATTTATTTATTTATTTTCCGTTCATTCATTTATTTATTTATTTAACTTTTAACATTCATTTTCACAAAATTTTGGGTTCCAAATTTTCTCCCCTTTTGCCCCCTCCCCCCACCCCAAAACATCGAGCATTCTAATTGCTCCTGCCACCAACCTGCTCTCTCTTCTATTATCCCTCTCTGCCCTTGTCTCCATCTTCTTTTTTGTCCTGTAGGGCCAGACAACATTCTATACCCCTTTACCTATATTTCTTATTTCCTAGTGGCAAGAACAGTACTCAAAAGTTGTTCCTAAAACTTTGAGTTCCAACTTCTTTACCTCTCTCCCTCCCCACCCATTCCCTTTGGAAGGCAAGCAATTCAATTTAGGCCAAATCTGTGTAGTTTTGCAAATGACTTCCATAATAGTCGTGTTGTATAAGACTAACTATACTTCCCTCCATCCTATCCTGTCCCCCATTACTTCTATTCTCTCTTTTGATCCTGTCCCTCCCAATGAGTGTCGACCTCAAATTGTTCCCTCCTCCCCATGCCCTCCCTTCCATCCACCCCCCTACACTGCTTATCCCCTTATCCCCCACTTTCCTCTATTGTAAGATAGGTTTTCATACCAAAATGAGTGTGCATTTTATTCCTTCCTTTAGTGGAACGTGATGAGAGTAAACTTCATGTTTTTCTCTCACCTCCCCTCTTTATCCCTCCACTAATAAGTCTTTTCCTTGCCTCTTTTATGAGATAATTTGCCCCATTCCATTTCTCCCTTTCTCCTCCCAATATATTTCTCTCTCACTGCTTGATTTCATTCTTTTAAGATATGATCCCATCTTCTTCAATTCACTCTGTGCACTCTGTCTCTATGTGTGTGTGTGCGTGTCCGTGTGCATGTGTGTGTGTGTAATCCCACCCAGTACCCAGATACTGAAAAGTTTCAAGAGTTACAAATATTGTCTTCCCATGTAGGAATGTAAACAGTTCAACTTTGGTAAGTCCCTTATGACTTCTCTTTGCTGTTCACCTTTTCATGCTTCTCTTCATTCTTGTGTTTGAAAGTCAAATTTTCTTCTCAGCTCTGGTCTTTTCATCAAAAATGCTTGAAAGTCATCTATTTCATTGAAAGACCAATTTTCCCCCTGAAGTATTATACTCAGTTTTGCTGGGTAGGTGATTCTTGGTTTTAGTCCTAGTTCCTTTGACTTCTGGAATATCCTATTCCATGCCCTTCGATCCCTTAATGTAGAAGCTGCTAGATCTTCTGTTATCCTGATTGTATTTCCACAATACTTGAATTGTTTCTTTCTAGCTGTTTCAAATAATTTCTCCTTGACTAGGGAACTCTGAAATTTGGCCACAATGTTCCTAGGAGTTTCTCTTTTTGGATCTCTTTCAGGCGGTGTTCTGTGGATTCCTTGAATATTTATTTTGCCCTCTGGTTCTAGAATCTCAGGGCAGTTTTCCTTGATAATTTCCTGAAAGATGATGTCTAGGCTCTTTTTTTGATCATGCCTTTCAGGTAGTCCCATAATTTTAAAATTGTCTCTCCTGCATCTATTTTCCTTTCAGGTCACTTGTTTTTCCCATGAGATATTTCACATTATCTTCCATTTTTTCATTCTTCTGGTTTTGTTTTGTGATTTCTTGGTTTCTCATAAAGTCATTAGCCTCCATTTGTTCCATTCTAATTTTGAAAGAACCATTTTCTTCAGTGAGCTTTTGAACCTCCTTTTCCATTTGTCTAATTCTGCTTTTGAAAGCATTCTTCTCTTCATTGGCTTTTTGAACCTCTTTTGCCAATGGAGTTAGCCTATTTTTCAAGGTGTTATTTTCTTCAGCATTTTTGGGGTCTCCTTTAGCAGGGTGTTTATTTGTTTTTCATACTTTGCTTGCTTGTCTCTCATTTCTCTTCCAAGTTTTTCCTCCACCTCTCTAACTTGATTTTCAAAATCCTTTTTGAGCTCTTCCATGGCCTGAGCCCATTGAGTGGGCTGGGATAGAAAAGCCTTGACTTCTGTGTCTTTCTCTGATGGTAAGCATTGTTCTTCCTCATCAGAAAGGAAGAGAGAGAATACCTGTTCACCAAGAAAGTAACCTTCTATAGTCTTATTTCTTTTCACTTTTCTGGGCTTTTTCCCAGCCAGTGACTTGACTTCTGAGTATTCTTTTCACACCCACTTCTCCTCCAGATCTGCCCAGCCAGCACTTGGGGTCTGAGATTCAAATGCTGCTTCCCAGCCTCAGGGCTTTGGACGGGGGCAGGGCTGCTATTCAGTGTGAGATTAAGTTCAGGTGCTCAGGTGGGGGCAGGGCCGCCTCTCTGGCTCAGTTCCCTCAGGGGGTTTATGCAGAGTCCTTCAGCAATGGATCCGGGCTCCTGCCTGCTTGGGTAGGAGCTGCTGCTACCTCCGCTGCCTCCTCCCCAGGAGGCCTGGGTTATGGGGGCACCCTTCTCCCCTCTCGACCCGCCAAAGAGACCCTCTCACCGATTGCCATCACCTGTGGGTGGAGGGACCCGTGTGGCTGCTGGAGATTCCATCCCCAAAGCCCGCTCAGATCCGCTGCTCTTGGTGCTGCGTGGCTAAAGCAGGGCTGGTCTCGACTCGGAGTCCGCAGCATGAAAGACCTTTTGCGAGAGGTTTGCAGGCTCTCTGGAACAGAAATCTCCTCCGCTCCACCGTTCTGTAGCCTCTGCTCCTCCAGAATTTGCCAGGAGTTCTTTTTTACAGATTTTCTATGGGCAATGGGTTCGGAGCTAGTGTATGTGCGTCTTTCTACTCCGCCATCTTGGCCTAAAGTTTTTAAATGGATAATATTATAAAAGACTCCGATTATATTAAAATAGTTTTCTATAGATATATTTAAAAACACAAAAACATCAATTGCTCTAGGTTAAGGGATCGCAACTATAGAAGATGACAATTAAATCTTAGTCTCCTTTTTCCTTAAAAATGTGAAAATAATGGTGAAAAGATTGACTGAGTGAAAAGAATATTGAAATAACAATGATAATATTTAAGTCTAAATACAGGAGTCAGTTAACTGGCTAAGTAGATAGAGAGCAGGGACTGGAGTCAGAAAGACTCCTTTTTATGACTTCACATCTGGCCTCAAACACTTACTAGTTGTTTAACGTAAATCTGTTTGACTTAGATGTCAGACTTTTAAAAGTTCTGGGGAAGAAAATGACAAACCACTTGAGCATCTTAGCCAAGAAATCTCAAATGGGGTTACAGAGAGTCAGATACGACTGGGGGAAAAATTGTGTGTGTGTGTGTGTGTTCCTGTGTGTAGAAATATATGTATATATGTGTGTATATATATATTACTATACATATATTTATGTCTAATGATATATATATATATATATATATATATATATATATATATATATATATATATATATATATATATATATATATATGGCAAATTATTCTACACATCCTTCTATTTATCACTTGTTTACCAATAAGAAACTTTCTTTTAAAAATAGAAGATAAAATTGTTTTGGTTGACTTTACTGCTCTCTGTACTCCACCAACAGTATCAGTCTTCTTCGAACCTACTACCCTTCAAGAAACAAATAGTCACTGCTTCCACCTCTCACATACACTACTTCAACCTGAGCTACATCCCAGTTCATGCTCAAGTTTGAATCTTAAATTTAAATGATGTTTAAATTTACAATAAATTAATTATTATAATTTACCTATCTCCTTGTCTCATTTTTCTATTTAACATTTTTCAGTTATGCTACTTTCCAAACGATCTGTTCAAGACTCTACACTAAAGTATGAAAAACAGAAAACAGCTTGATGAATGAAAAGGTATTAAAATGCTGTCATGTGTTATTACAATTGCTTGAATCTCTAAATTTGTAATTTTATTCATCAATCAGCATGTATCAGTCCTGAAGTCACATTATAAGGTCAATTTACTGCACGTGACATGAATCTATTGAATACTTACTATGTGCAGGATTCAGTTCAAGATAGATAACATTATATAAGGCATGTTCATTGTCCATACAGTCCAAGGAACCCAGTTCCAATCACAGGTTAGACATACGGAAAAGAGCATTGAGGTTAAGTGGTATGCATTTGCTAACTGATAAATAAGAACATAGCTTAAAAAGGGTAAGGTCTCCTCGTCCATGCTGAATCTTCTCTAGTCATTCTGATCATTGCCAGGCCACTGAGTCCAAATGGCTCTGGAGGAGAAAGTGAGAGTGGTGACCTTGCACAGCCTTTCTCTCACTCAAATCAAAATCAATTGCATTTCGTGTCATCATTTCTCTGACGTCATTGTCCTCTTCAAGAGCCAAATACGAACCATACAACCACAAATGTCTGGTGCAAATACTATGAACAATAATTCAAGAAAGGGGAAATATTTTGACTGGGGATAGTAAGAGAAGTCTACACAGTGGAATGGAGAGAAATAAGATAAACCATTAAAGAATGACAGAATTATAATAAGCAGCGAAAATCAGAAAAATTTCCAAGCTTTAAAATATGTCATCAGCAAAAACAGGTTGACTGAAAAGTGTCAAGTAATAAGGGTTTTAGTGTTTGGGAAAATTTATTGTATGTTTTGTTTTCTATACCATTTCTTCTATGAAGACTATGGCTATTACTGTCAGGGAAATATATTATAAAACAGAACTTTTAAATATAGTGTAGGCAGGTGTTCCTTTTAATAAGGATAATTTTATCAAAAATGATAGTTAAAGAACTTTAGCAAAGTGCTTGGTGTAGGATGAACACTCAATGATTTATTGTTTGATTTTGAGTTTTTCCCTGGAATATAGAATGTTAGAATTGGAACAGGAATTGAAAAAATATAATATAGAAAGCTGGCATTGGTGCCAAAAACATAAAATTAAATCTAGGAAGATTTTTGGCAAATCCTGTTTTAACTGTTTAGTTGAGGTAAAATGAGAACCAGAGAAGGAACGTGAATTCTTCCTTGCGAATTCGTCATTTCCACAGGTAGATGAAAAACTCAGTGGCAGAGGACAATCTCACACGTGTGATGGAATTCATTCTCCTGGGATTTTCTGACCTTCCCAACCTCCAAGGGTTTCTTTTGGGGATTTTCTTAGTCATCTACCTAAGTATTCTGATAGGAAATGGTCTCCTCATTTTCATAACCAGGACTGATCCGACTCTCCAAACTCCCATGTATTTTTTCCTAGGGAACTTTTCATTCTTGGAAATCTGTTACACATGTCACTCTCCCCAGAATGCTGGCAGATCTCTGGACCCAGAAGAGAACTATATCATTCGTAGACTGTGCTGTACAAGCTTGTTTCCTTTATATTCTGGGGGTGGCAGAGTGCTTGCTCCTGACTGTGATGGCTTCTAACCGTTATGTGGCCATATGCAAGCCTCTCTGCTATTCTCTCATCATGAATCACAAAGTATGCACCCAAGTGGTTGTGGCTTCCTGGATGATTGGGGTCCCAGTGCTGATAGAGCAGACATACCAGATTTTCTCTCTGAACTTTTGTGGTCTTAACAAAATCAATCATATTTTCTGTGATTGCCAACCTTTATTCAAATTGGTCTGTGGGAATACCTATCAGATATTGGTCTCTACCTACATAGTTACTCTGATATTCATACTAAGTCCCTTTCTATTAATAATCACATCCTACGTCAAAATCAGAACTACTATCCTGAAACTGCCTTTGATCTCAGGGAGAAGCAATGCTTTCTCCACTTGTTCATCTCACATAATTTTTGTTGGCTTATTCTATGGATCTGCTTGTATTGTGTACTTTAGTACTGAGTCTAGTGAATCAGGAGTATCAAACAAAATTCTTGCTCTTTTGTACACCGCTGTAACCCCAATGTTTAACTGCCTGATATACAGCCTGAGAAATAAGGATGTGATTGCTGCAATGATAAAACTACTTTCTAAGTGTTCCAGATCATGAAATAATGAGTGAAATGTATTGCTCCTTTTTCTCTCCATTTATTCCACAGATTATATAGAAATCGACTTTTTTTTTATTTTTACCACATCATTTACATTGCAAAGAGATGGAAATTCAAAGAAACAGACATAGAGATAGACAATGAGAGGTAGACTGAAAGAGGCAGAGATAGATATATAGAAAGAAGCAGGAATATTACTTTGCTTACTGGAGTAAATTATATTAAACTTTAAAATTTCATATTTTATTTTCTTGATTTCATTAGATTAATTGTGGTCTTGTAAAGCAAATCACTTTGTCTCAACTTAAAACATCTCAGTTTTCACCATACTAAAATTATATCCTTTTTCAGCTCCACAATTTTTCCTTTAATAATTTGTTTTATTCTCTTTGGCCAGAACAATAACTTAAAGAATAAGGGTAAGATGGATCTGGTACCTAGTTGGTACCTATTTTAACGCAGCCCAGAAAATTTACAACTTTACTTCTGGTGAATAGCGAATGCTTTAATTCTATGATCTGCCGGTGTATCTGTTTTTCATGTGTCAATGTTTATTAAACTTATGCCAATTATTAAACTATAATGAGAAAACAAAAAAAGGAGAAAAATAAGATGCAACAGAGAATATTGCCCCTAAGTCGTATTCTGTTTTAAGGAGAGACACGTTTCAGTTTCTGTGTCTAATGGAAGACTTTATATCTAATGAAAGATTACATGAGTTCAAACATAGCCTCAGATGCCTTCCAGCTTTGCGACCCTGAGTAAGTCACTTCACCATGGTTGACCCTGCTTCCCCATCTTTAAAATCAGTTGGAGAAAGAAATTACAAATCTCTCGAATGGGGACATGAAAAGTCGAGCACAATTGAAGTGACAAAAACAAAAACAAAAAAATTCCGTATAGAACTATCAGGAAAGAAGAAAGAGTTGCATGAAATTTTTCATAGTGTAACCTTGGTTTTTAATTTTGAAATGGAAAGTACCAATATCATTTTGCAAGGTAACTCAGATTAGATTTATTCTAATATGGATCTTCAAAAGAATCCCTTTACAGTTTCTTAGAGGTAGATAGTTTGTTTAGGTTTTAATGAAATATATCCATATTAATGAAATGTACTTCTCAAGGCAGCCTGTTGCACACCTGGATAGAATTAATTGTATATAGATTGACGCACCCTTTAAAAAATTATTGCATTTAGAAGAGATCTGTGGCAAATTAACTCCCTTTCCTTTAGAAAGATAGATCCTATAGATATCTACAGATATCGATATAGATCTTGATATAGAGAAAGGAAAGAAGGAACGAAGGAATGAAGGAGCAAAGGAATGAAAGAATGAAAGAAGGGATGAGATTTAAGTAATATACGTAGCTATGAAGCAAAAGGAATAGCAGTTACCACACCTAGAATTTCAATTCAGATTAAATTGCAAGGAGACCAACAGTAAAATCCATAGAGTAAGAATACATATAGAAATGTTCAATTTCAAGGGAATAAACGTGAATAAATTTCATTCTTACAGCAAAAAAGCAAATTTAACCTCACGTCTGCTACTGAAACTTCATTAGATGAAAACACTGAATGATCCATGGCTTTTTGAATGGATATGCCTTATCTGAGAGTATCTAAAAGTGGCTAACACTGCATTGTCTCTCCTCCATATCCCAACTGGAGAAATGTGAAAATGCTAACTTCAGGAAGTAAAAAAAAAAGTAATCCAGAAGTGAAAGCTAGTTTTTGGATGAGTGACTCAAAAAGTGATAAGGAAAACTAAAAACACAACACTTTTCACGGTGGGGGAAAGTCCAGTAAAGAAAGCTATCTCTCAGATAATCTATTACTGAAATTATAAAACCTCAGAGGGTGAAATAAATGATTACATTACATTTACCGCTTACAAAACATTTTGTAAATATACTATCAAGAGAAACAAATCATAATATACCAATATAAAAGAGAATTTTAATACAGATTGGTTCAGAAGAAAATATTAAGATGAAATTAAGTCAGAAATCAAACATCTTAGAACAAAAAAGAAGGAATTACAAAAAAAAGACAACTTAATACTTCTGATAGACAATCTTTAGACTCACACATATAAAATGTAGAAGGAGAAGAAAAAAAGTTTGATGGTAAGCAAAATATAAATTTTAAAGAATTCATAAATTCTGTAAAAGCCATAGTGACAGACCATGAAAATAACCAAAAATAAGTTCCAGAAATTTCTCCCCAAAACATAGAAAATTTAAAATCTCTGCTCATTTGAATACAAAACATACAGTACTTATAACTTGTGAAAGAAAATTAATTTTAACATTGTTAACATGAAATGTAATATCCCCTCTCTTTCCAAAGGTCATCCTGACAGTAGCTTAAAGAAAGGCCCTAGATAGAGGTAGGAATGTCATTGCATTGCTGGCCTTAAAACACTTTGCTGTCCTCTAGATTGGACTGGGATCCACCGTAGGGATCTAAGTTCTAGTTACCCTATTAAAAAAAAAATCTAACTGGCATTAAGCTCAGCTAGCAAAAGTGATTCAAATGTCCTTGCCTCCCTTATTAAGGTTTAGGGAGAGTTGGATCCTGAAGGAGAAAACAACTAAAATGAAGTGAGTTTTCTTGCCTAGATTGCCAGAGGTACCTGGAATCTCTTGACCAGGCCTTGATCTTCACAGAAATTCCCTAAACACCCTTTTTCCTCCTTAATGTATAAAAATTTTTCTGTAAATTATCATCAGGGACTATCATGCATTCAGATACATGGCAGTGCCCAAGGCTCAGGACCTTCTTTATCTCTATTAACGATGCCTTTTCCTCTACAGAGGAGATTGATTTATTTCAGGACTGACTTTTGAATTCAAAGAATTATTTTCACAGAACTTATGTTTGAAACTCCTAGACCAGAGACGAAGAACCTGTGAACTGGAGGCCACATGTGACCCTCTAGGACCACAAGTGCAGCCTTTTGACAAATTTGTTAAGAAGTCTAGATTCAGTCAGAAGGTTTTACTTGAGAACCTAGAGGGCTACATGTGATCTCCAAGTCACGGGCTTCTCACTCCTGTCTTAGATATTATAATGCACATATTTCAGAATTTCATTCATAAAGAAAAAATTTTAAAATTCCAGAAAACTGCAATTAGTATAATACAGGATTATTAGACAAACATTTGAAACTGGAAAATGTTTACTCCCTCTCAAAACAAATACCTTTAAGTTTCAGTGAGTATTAATATATTTTCCAAGGCTGCATCTGATTATTAATGAAAAATGCTTTTTAAAGTACATGTTGTGGAGCAGTTAGGTGTTTCAGGAGATAGAGCATTAGTCCTGGAGTCCGGCAGACTTGGGTTCAAACCCAACCTCAGAAACTTACTAGCTGTGTGACCCTGGGCATGTCACTTAACCCCAATTGCCTGAAATTGTACATACATATATATATATATATATATATATATATATATATATATATATATATATATATATATATATATATATAATATATATTTATGTCCATATAATTTGTTATATATAATGTACATATAAATATATGTACAATAACAAATGTATCCATTTGGTTTGGATAGTGGAAAGAGAGATTGGCAGGTCAATTAGGAGGCTACTGTAAAAATCCGGGAGAAATGTGATAACGAAGTGCAACAGAGTGCCTACGTTGTGAGTAGGAAGGAGAAGCAAATGGGAAAGATGTTCAAGCAATAGAAATGATAAGATGTGTCTTATGATGATGATAATTGGATCTGTTTGTGATCTGGATATGTACAAATTCTACATATATATGTGCACATATATATACATATATGTGTGTGTATAAATATGTATTTATGGTATTGATTATGATATTATGATATCATTCCTTTAAACCAAAAAACGGCTAACATCCTCCAATCTGAAAGTAGTAAGGGATTCTGCATTGTTCTATTAGTCTCAAGTTTTCCCTTTCATGTCTGTTTCTCTAGTGAAACAGGCCTTTCCGATAAGTTCTCTCAGCTCTAGATGCCAAAAAAGAGAATAATACTCCAGATAGTTTTTCTCATAATACCAAGATGAACTGGCCTTTCAGGAGCTATTTCAAACTTTTTCCAGTAAATCAGCAAAGCAATAAATAATCAGTTTTCCTGTAAAGAAGCTAGAGTCAGTAGTCTCAGCTGGAAGCCTTCTCACAAATGCAGTACTCAATACAGTCTCCTGTTTCTCCTTTAGCTCATTCTTAAATCTTCCTGTATTGGCTTCTTAACTAATGCTAACACCACAAATTAAAGACTCCTATTGGCCAGTGAGTAACTGATCTTTACTTCACAATATAAAACTCAAAAAATGCACCATTGTTTCATGTGAAAAACCCCACAGTCTTAATATATTCTTACCAAGGTTTTGCAAGAAGTGATTGGTCTTATGCTTGTGTCAGTTATAAATTTTAGAACTCCAAAAATGTTAATATGAAAAAGAAATAAAGGATTATGATACTTTGCAACTATCATTAGCATAGTCATTACTGGGTCTTCTAATAGATTTTCTTGGGACTTTTGTTTGAGGGACATTTCTGTATCTGCTCATCAGAGAAGTTTCCATCCTCGATATTTATTTGAATTTCCTAACAAAAATGTTCTTTCTCTGTCTCTTTTAGCAATCATACTTTTGAAGCACACAAAGGGGAATATCTTCCATCATCACTTTGCATATTATACTCTGTTCTGAGACATTCAACATTTTAAAAACAGAACTTGTTATCTTTCACTAAAACTTCTCTCATCTGTGGAGGATAGCACCATACTTTTAGCCACTATGGTTCACCATCTCAGTACTATTCTTGAAGTGCCAATGTCTCTCATCTTACAGATCCAATTATCATCATCATAAGACACATCTTGTCATTTCTATTGCTAGAACATCTTTCCCATTTGCTTCTCCTTCCTACTCACAAGGTAGGCACTCTGTTCCATCTCATTATCACATTTCTCCCGGACTTTTACAGTAGCCTCCTAATTGACCTGCCAACATCTCTTTCCACTATCCAAAACAAATGTCAGAACACCATAGTCAAAAAGTTTCCATGGCTCCCTACTACCTCGAAGTTCAAACACTATCTCTCCTAATTGACTTTTATATTAACTCTTAACCTGATCACAAGATACCTACCCAGATTTACTATACATTACGTTATCAGTCTGCACTGTTTGAGTTCCAGTATCCTAACATGTAAAAAGAAAATACCTGTTAGTACTTATACTAAAGTGCTGGTGTGAGGATAAGATATGATAGTATATATAAAGCGTCCCCAAGACATTAATGTATCTTATTGATTCTAGTTATTATATTTTCATATTTCCAATATATTAATTAAAGAAGCCACCTGCAAATGCTTTAGTCTCATCTAAGCAAGGTAAGTATTAACTCTTTTGTTTGCTCACCTCAAACTTTTCTGACTATAAAGGAGTTTGTATACTCATTCATCTAGAAGCTTCCTGAAAGCTTTAAAATACACAATACTACTCAAAGCTCGTATATTTAGGGACAAATGCCCTAAGAATGAACTTTCCCCTCACAATGAACCTTTCTGTGTACCAGGAAAAAAGTAAAATAAAATAAAAGCAAAAAACATCTCACAACCCCCGCTAAATAAATTCACAGTAGTTTTGTTGTAGTTGCTTGGGTTTTTTTTTCCTTTCTTATGATTTTCTAGATTTCTTCTTATTTATACCCATTTTTATTACAGTCTTGTTTGTAAAAAGTGTATTACCACTCCCATATCACTTGTAACAAAGAAATAGTTAAGGAGAACAAAACATAAAAGAAACTATATTTAATAACTTCCTTTTAATTTTGTTTCATTTATTTTAAAACATTTGTTTTTTCCCAAATTAGATGTAAAGACAATATTTATCATTCCTTTCTTAGGTCCAACGTTTAGCAATCTGATATAGGTTATACATGTACAATTGATAACTTCTTCAACTCTCCACAATCATAGTTCTCCTGACTTAAAATGCTAAGAGGAGAGAAATATGTATCCAGGAGTAAATTTGTTATTGAAATTTATCTGATCTCAGCTATATCTTCATCTTTCTTTCATGCTGGTTGTATTTATTTGCTCTGAAGTCATTTAAAAATATTTTCCCTATTTATTTAATTCCTCACATTCATTTCCCTTATAATACAACATTTCATTACATCTTGATGACAAAACATTGCTGGATTAAAATCTAGACCCTTTTATATAGTTACTTTTTCCTCTTTCACAAAAACTGCTATTAATATTTTTTTTCTGGGGGCGGAACCAAGATGGTAGAGTAGAAAGACGGGCATACGCTAGCTCCGAACCCACAGCCCATAAAATATCTGTAAAAAAGATTCTGGAGCAACAAATTCTGGAGCAGCATAAGCCCCAGAACAACAGAGCAGACGAGATTTCTGTTCTAGAGAGACTGGACGCAAAAGGTCTGTCGTGCTCCAGACTCAGAGCAGAGCCCAGCTCTGCCGTGGCCACAGCACCAAGAGGAGCTGGTCCGAGCAGGCTTCAGGGATGAAATATCCAGCGGCCGCGCAGGTCCCTCCACGCACAGGTGACAAGGGTCCGTGAGAGAGTCTTTTTGGGTGGCCGACAAGGGAGTGGGGTGTCCCCGTGGCTCGGGCCCCCTCAGGAGGCAGCAGCAGAACAGGGCTCCCCAAGCAGGCAGGAGCTCAGATCCATTGTTGAAGGTTTCTGCATAAACTTCCTCAGGGAACTGAGCCTGCGAGGTGGCCCTGCCCCCACCTGAGCACCTGAACTTAATACTCACACTGAATAGCAGCCCTGCCCCCGCCCAAAGCCCTGGGGTTGGGAAGCAACATTTGAATCTCAGACCCCAAGTGCTGGCTGGGCAGATCTGGAGGAGAAGTGGGTGTGGAAAGGAAACTCAGAAGTCAAGTGACTGGCTGGGAAAATGCCCAGAAAAGTGAAAAAAAATAAGACCATAGAAGGTTTCTTTCTTGGTGAACAGGTATTCCCTCCCTTCCTTTCTGATGAGGAAGAACAATGCTTACCATCAGGGAAAGACACAGAAGTCAAGGCTTCTGTATCTCAGCCCACCCAATGGGCTCAGGCTATGGAAGAGCTCAAAAAGGATTTTGAAAATCAAGTTAGAGAGGTGGAGGAAAAACTGGGAAGAGAAATGAGAGACATGCAGGTAAAGCATGAACAGCAGGTCAGCACCCTGCTAAAGGAGACCCCAAAAATGCTGAAGAAAATAACACCTTGAAAAAATAACACCCTAACTCAATTGGCAAAAGAGGTTCAAAAAGCCAATGAGGAGACGAATGCTTTGAAAAGCAGAATTAGCCAAATGGAAAAGGAGGTCCAAAAACTCACTGAAGAAAATAGTTCTTTAAAAATTAGAATGGAACAAATGGAGGCTAATGACTTCATGAGAAACCAAGAAATCACAAAACAAAACCAAAAGAATGAAAAAATGGAAGATAATGTGAAATATCTCATGGGAAAAACAAGTGACCTGGAAGGAAAATAGATCCAGGAGAGACAATTTTAAAATTATGGGACTACCTGAAAGGCATGATCAAAAAAAGAGTCTAGACATCATCTTTCATGAAATTATCAAGGAAAACTGCCCTGAGATTCTAGAACCAGAGGGCAAAATAAATATTCAAGGAATCCACAGATCACCTCCTGAAAGAGATCCAAAAAGACAAACTCATAGGAACATTGTGGCCAAATTCCAGAGTTCCCAGGTCAAGGAGAAAATATTGCAAGCAGCTAGAAAGAAACAATTCAAGTATTGTGGAAATACAATCAGGATAACACAAGATCTAGCAGCTTCTACATTAAGGGATTGAAGGGCGTGGAATAGGGTATTCCAGAAGTCAAAGGAACTAGGACTAAAACCAAGAATCACCTACCCAGCAAAACTGAGTATAATACTTCAGGGGGAAAATTGGTCTTTCAATGAAATAGATGACTTTCAAGCATTCTTGATGAAAAGACCAGAGCTGAGAAGAAAATTTGACTTTCAAACACAGGAATGAAAAGACGCATGAAAAGGTAAACAGCAAAGAGAAGTCTTAAGGGATTTGCTGAAGTTGAACTGTTTACATTCCTACATGGAAAGACAATACTTTTAACTCTTGAAACTATTCAGTATTTGGGTACTGGGTGGGATTACATACACACACGTGCACGTGCACAGGCACACACACACATAGAGACAGAGTGCACAGAGTGAATTGAAGAGGATGGGATCATATCTTTAAAAAATGAAATTAAGCAGTGAGAGAGAAATATATTGGGAGGAGAAAGGGAAAAATGGAATGGGGCAAATTATCTCTCATAAAAGAGGCAAGCAAAAGACTTATTAGTGGAGGGATAAAGAGAGGAGGTGAAAGAAAAACATGAAGTTTACTCTCATCACATTCCACTAAAGGAAGGAATAAAATGCATACTCATTTTGGTATGAAAACCTATCTTACAATAGAGGAAAGTGGGGGATAAGGGGATATGCAGTGTGGGGGGGGAGGATGGAAGGGAGGGCATGGGGAGGAGGGAGCAATTCGAGGTCAACACTCATTGGGAGGGACAGGATCAAAAAGAGAGAATAGAAGTAATGGGGGACAGGATAGGATGGAGAGAAATATAGTTAGTCTTATACAACACGACTATTAAGGAAGTCATTTGCAAAACTTCACAGATTTGGCCTATATTGAATTGCTTGCCTTCCAATGGGAAGGGGTGGGGAGGGAGGGAGGAAGAGAAGATGGAACTCACAGTTTTAGGAACAACTTTTGAGTACTGTTCTTGCCACTAGGAAATAAGAAATACAGGTAAAGGGGTATAGAAAGTTATTTGGCTTCATAGGACAAAAGAGAAGATGGAGACAAGGGCAGAGAGGGATGATAGAAGAGAGAGCAGATTGGTGATAAGGGTAATTAGAATGCTCGGTGTTTTGGGGTGGAGGGAGGGGAGAAAAGGGGAGAAAATTTGGAACCCAAAATTTTGTGAAAATGAATGTTAAAAGTTAAATAAATAAATAAAGACTATATATATATTTTCTTTCTGCATGACCCGTCTGTCATTGACTTCCTTAAAGTCAAATTAGTGAGAGTGCTGAGCTAAAAACAGAAACAATTCATTGACATTTGTTGCATAATTCCAAATAGTTTCTCAGGTTATTTAGATGTTAATAGATCCAGTAACATGATAGTATTGCATTTATATTCTCAAAGAAACACAAAACGTGAATACTTCCAATTTTTATCATATTAGCTACTTCGTAATTAGTGAAAAAAACACAGAATTACAATTTTCATTTATCTTCTTAGTAATATTTTTAATAGTTAATGATAATTTACAATTCTTATCCTGTATATATATAAAATGATCATATTATTAAAATTCTCATCTATGTGTGAATAATATATCTTAGTATTACCTTTATATAACCATTTCAAATGTTTGAATATCAATGTTTTTTTCCAGAAATATACGAAAATGGTGCTTTTTTTCTAAATTATCATTGTATCAACATTTTTTCACAGGAGACTTTTCATTTCATGTGACTAAACTGATTTCTTTTGTTTGTGTTCTCTTTTATCCCTTTGCCAGTTATTGAAGTTGTTTCCTACTAGGATAAGATTGTTGCTGTGGAAGACAGGAAGGGCTGGGATGCAATGCTATTTTTGGTACTGGCTAGAGTTAGGAACCTTGTCAAGTCATTTAAATGCTCTGACTCCCTATTACCTCCCTGGTAAAAAGGAGGTCATAATTGCCCATACTTCACAATATGTTTTGCTTATTGAATGAAGTAATATGTGTAAAGCTGCTGGAAAATAATAAAAAACTGAAACTAATAGTTATTTTTATGATTTCTATAATTATAGATCTGGAATGAATTTCCTTATATCTCCACTATTAACATTGGAGTTATTTCTTGTATTAATAATACATATATTTGGGTGTTACTCCTATGCACTCAGTTACTTATGATTGTGAAGTATAATTTCAAAATCCTGGAGAGCAAAAAGTTTGAGAGATGAGCACCAAAAACATTGTGGAGAAGGAAAGCAATACACCCTTGTTGCTGACTTTACATTTAAATCCTCCTGTTAGAAAGATAACCAATTTCTTGAGTATGTCTATTTTGAAAGAGTATAGATCACTAATTAATATGCTGTCTGACAGTGAAATGTATGTGCCCAATGTCTGCTTATGTGGGGAGGGGGCAAGGGGCCAGCACAACTGACAATAAGTAACATTAAAGTAAAGAAAACAACATCAGCAGAAGAATAGATCAACAAAAGGCACTCTTGCTATTCTTCTGGAGGAGAGGAAGAGATGTATGTAGTGAGGAGAATCTGAAGTCCAGGTGCAAATTGAAGGAAGAATCATTAGTGGTTTGATGATAAATTTAAGGGTGGCCATATTAGAGAATCCAAAATATTTATGTTCAACATAGAGCTTTATTTACATGTTTACCTGTTTTATTGTTTGTTTTATTACTTTTCTCTTTAGCCTGTCTCGTGAGGTTATATTTTTAACGTCACAGAACTAGAATGGAAAAGTTTTTCCCGATATACAGATTAACGTGATTTTTATCTAAATTATAATTGTTGCATATATTCCTTTAACTGTGGTGATTCAATCTATACATCTCTACAAATTTAGAAAGAGAGAGAATTCAGCACAAGATGAACACTAACATATATTGCAACTTTGCCAAAGTGGTTTATTATTTCAAGCAGTTTTGTACTTGATTCTATGGGATTCTTTAAGTATATCATCATATCCTCCGCAAAGAGTGATAACTTAGTTTCTTCTATGCCTATGATAATTCCTTCAATTTCTTTTTCTTCTCTTATTTCTACAGTTAACATTTCTAGTATCGCGCTGAATAAGTAAATTAATTTAGGTAGAATTTTCATTTTTGTAATGTTGGCTCCACCCACCCACGAGCAACTAATGTTTTCCACTTACTTAGAGCTGACTTTATTTGTGCGAAAAGTGTTTTGTAATTGTGTTCATATAGTCTCTAGGTTTGTTTTGGCAGGTAAACTCCCAAATATTTTATAGAGTCTCCCCTAGCTGTAAATGGGATTTCTCTTTCTCTCTCTTGCTCTTGGGCTTTGTTAGTAATATCGAGAAATACAGAAGATTTATGTGGGTTTATTTTGTAACCTGCAATCTATATATCTCTACAAATTTAGAAAGAGAGAGAATTAATTTACTTATTCAGCGCGATAGTCAAACTTATCAGATAATTATTTTGTAGAGCTAGAAAAATTAATATCAAAATTCATGTGAAAGAACAAAAGGTCCAGAATATCAAGGAAACTAATGAAAAGAAATGCTAGCGAAAGTGACCTAGCCCTAGCAGATCTCAAATTGTATTATGAAGTAGCAATTATGAAAACCATTTGGTACTGGCTAAGAAAGAGGATAGAAGAGTGGAATATGTTAGATACCCAAGACCCAGTAATCAATGAATATAGCAATCTACTGTTTGATCAACCCATAGACCACAGTTTCTGGGATAATAGCTCATTGTTCGACAAAAACTGCTGGGAAAACCGAATAACAATGTTGTGGGAACTGGGCATAGACCAATGCCGGACATCGTACACAATAATAAAATACAAATGGGTCCATGATATACACATAAAGATTGATACTATAAACAAATTAGTGGAGCAAAGAATAGGGTATTAATCAGATTTATGGAGAAGGGAAGAATTTTTCACTAAATAAGAGATAGGAAATATTATGAAGTGCAAAATGGATAATTTTGATTACACTAAAATGAAAAGTTTTTGCACAAACAAACCCAATGCAACCAAGATTAGGAGGGAAGCACAAAACTGGGAAAGGACTTTTTCAACTAGTGTCTGTGATAAAGGATTCATTTCTAAAATGCATAGAGAACTGAGTCAAATGTACAGCAGTACAAGTCATTTCCCAATTGATACATGGCCAAAGGATATGAACAGACAGCTTTCAGTGGAAGAAATTAAAGCTATCTATCTATAGCCACATGAAAAAATGCTCTAAATTACAATTGATTAGAGAGATGCAAATCAAAACAACTCTGAGATACCAGATCACACCTATCAGATTGACTCACATGACAAAATAGGATGATGATATATACTGGAGAAGATGTGGGAGAGTTGGAACACTAATTCATTGTTGGTGGAGCTGTGAGCTGATCCAACCATTCTGGAGAGCAATATGGACCTATGCTCAAAGGGCTCAGCATACTCTTTGATCCAGCAATAACACTTCTAAAACTGTATCCCTAAAAGATCATAAATATAGGAAAGGGTCCCATATGTACAAAAATATTTATAGCAGCACTCTTTGTGGTGGCCCAAAACTGGAAATCAAGGGAATGCCCATCAATTGTGGAATGACTGAATAAATTGTGGTATATGCATGTAATGGAATACTATTTTCCTATAAGAAATAATGAACAGGAAAACTTCAGAGAGGCCTGGGAAGACTTATATGAACTGATGTTGAGCGAAAGGAGCAGAACCAGGAGAACTTTGTAAACAGCAACAACCACAATGTGCGACCATTTTTTTCTGGTAGACTTAGAACTTCATTGCAATGCAAGGACTTAAAATATTTCAAATGGTCTCTTAAGACAAAATTCCTTCCACATCCAGAGAAAGAACTATGGAATTCTATGGCAGAATGTAGCACATCATTTTCTTTTGTGTTACGTTTAGATTTGTTTTATGATTTCTCCCATTCATTTTAATTCTTCTGTGCAATACGACTAAGGCTAAAATGTATTTAAAAGGAATATATTGTAGAATCTATATAAAATTTTATTCCATCTCAGGGAGGGAGGGGGAGGTAGAGGGAGTTATATGGAAGTAAATGTAGAACACTGAAAACAAATAAAAAACTACGTTTTCACCTATACAATAGTCCACAGAATATTAATGAATTAAGATTCTTAAGAAGATTGTGACTTCTGTAAGACAGAATTCTATGAAAGTGATAATGAAAGGAAGAATAGTGATGAAAATGATGCTTTGCCTTCGTGTGTCAATTCTTACATTTTTCAAAATGTTTTTCATGTATCATATCTATTAATCTTCATAACAAAAGGCAGGCAGAGCTGAAAATATTGCTTTCTTTTTATACATGAGGTAAAACATGAGAAATATAATAATTTGCACATTTAGTTTATGATAAAATCAGGACTCTAAATGAAATCCAATCATCTGTCTGCTGACATAAAGCTGAGTATCACTGTCTCTTTTCTAAAGTTCGGAAAAAGGGATTCTTGGATGAAGGTGTGTCAGACGAAAAGTTTATATGGTGGCATTCTTTAGTATTAGAATCATAAACATTGAACTCAAAGGGATCTTACGTCAACTACTCAAATCCTTTTATAATATAGATGAGGAAACCAAGGCAAAATAAAACAAATCACTTGTTGAAGGCTGCAGATAATAAACATTGGAAGAGATACTTGAATACAGGTTTTCTGACTGCAGATTGAATGTGTTATTGAATGTGCTATTCCAGCCTGCCACACTGAACAAACCAAGATAGCTAGAGGGATAGAATATTTGTTGAGTCCTGTGGAAACACAATTAAGATAACACACGATATGTCAGCTTCAACATTAAGGGATCGAAGGGAATAGAGTGGGATATTTCAGAAGTCAAAGGAACTGGGATTGAAACTAAGAATCACCTACCCAGCAAATCTGAATGTAATACTTCAAGGGAAAAATGGTCATTTAGTGAGATAGAGGACTTTCAAGAATTCATATTGAAGAAAAGATCAAATCTCTGTTTAAAAATTTGACTTCCCAAGACAAGAATCAAGAGAAGCATGGAAAGGTAAACAGAAAAGAAAAGTCATAAAATACTCTCTGAAGCTGAACTGTTTACCTTATTACATGGAAAGAAAATATTTTTAACTCTTGAATCTTTTCTCAGTATTTGGGTAGTTGGAGAGATTGTACATACACACGCACACACACATACACATAGATAGATAGAGAGTACAGGGTGTGTTGTATCAGAAGAGATGATATCCACACAAGCAAAAAAATAAAATAAAGTAAAAATTAAGGGGTGAAGGAGGAAAATTTCAGGAAGAGAAAGGCAGTAATGGAATGGGGCGGGCTATAACTCATAAAAGAGATAAGAAAAATCTTATTCAATGGTGGAGATAAGGGAGAAAGGGCGAGGGGGAAAAATAAAGCTACTCTCCCTACGTGTGGCTGAAGGAGGGAATAACATGCTCACTAAATTTTGATATGAATATTTATATTACACCACAGGAAAGTAGGAGAGGAGGTGATAAGTGGGGTGAGGGGAATGTTAGAAAGGAGGGCAAATGGGAGAAGGAAGTCACTACAAATAAACACTTTCGAGAAGGGACAAGATCAATTGAAGGGGGAAAAATAAGGGGGGATAGGGAAGGTCAGAGGGCAATATAATTAGTATTACACAACATGATTATTATGGAAGTCTTTTGCAAAACAACACATATTTAGTCTCTATTGAGCTGCTTGCCTTCTCAGTAGGGCTGGGGAGGGAGGGGGGAGAAAAGTTGAAATTCAAAGTATTAGAAACTAATGCTGAGAATTTTTATTTTATGTAATAGGGATATAAGAACTACAGGGATAGGGGTATGGAAATTTATTTTGCCATGTAAGAAAAGAGAAGACTGGGATAGGAGAGGGGTGGGGTGTGATGGAGAGGAGGGTACATTGAGGGAAGGAGTAATCAGAATGCAAGGTATTAGGAAGCAGGGGGAGGGGAGTGATGGGGAGAAAAAATGGACATGTTACAAAGTGAGGTAAAAGCAAGTAGTATTAATACAATAGACTGAATTAATGACTGAGAATAAATCAATGACATCTTTAGTTTGGAGAAAAGAATTTCAGTCTAAATTTCCTAGAGGAAGGTAACCTAGGGTAAAATTTGGCATTGATGGAAAAGTCAAGGATTTAATGGTAAATTTGATTTTATGATTGCCATTTAAACAAAAATTAGAACATATACAGAAAGGCATGTAAGTCACTTAAGACTTGCCTCAAAAAATATTCCTTAGCCAAAGTGAAGTTTCATAATCATATTTGAAACCTGGTTATTGGAACTTGCCACTTTTAGATGCTACGGGTCTATTAAGTGGCTATTCTTCTGAGTCTAACTCCAGGTATGGGTAGCAAGAAAGACCATCTGAGCCTCCAATCCATGATGCCAGTAAGCTGATGAGATGCTGGTATGAACTGCATAGGTGATCTCAAGGGAAGGATGGGAGAGCGGCTGTTCAGCATGGGCTGAGGTGGCATTCTCCTGACTCAATTTCCCCACTGACACCTAGTAGACTTTAAGCCTGACTGAATGTGAGTGAATATTCTAACCCTGCCTGGAATTGACATGAAGTTGGGGAGATATTGTATCCCTGCAATGTCCTTACTATTGATGGTAATTTCCTATAGTCAAAAGGTTTGTAAGTTTAATACCAGATCTATCCAATTATACATTATGGGAAGGGGAACATCCGAGGTTGTCTAAAATTAAACTATTAGACATAGGACTTTAGACCAACAACAGTAATTTAGGGTCCTTTCATTCTTAATAATACTGTGGAGACAAGTAGTTAAAGAGCTTGTGAAGTTAGCAACATAAATATTATTTTTGTCTCAGTTGGTTAATATTTTGAAAAAATTCTTTTGTAGTCCATATTTTAAATGCTTTAAAAAGAAGTATCACCTGACCAAGAGTTTGAATTGCTTTATCTGTTATAAACTGTGTTAAAAATAAATAATAAAAAAGAAAGCTCTAAGCAGAGGAAAGGATAAATAATAGCTAAAGCTTGTAGATACAATTCATAAGCATTTCCTCTTTGAAACTTCATAATAAACTTCTGAAGTAGCTATAATAGATATTTTAGCACCATTTTACAGATCAATAAATTGAGCCTCACAAATGATTACATAAAGTTCTGCGATCATCTAGCCTTTAATCATGGAGCACAAGCTTGGAACCAAGCTTTCCTGATTGAAGTCCAACATTTTGAGTTTTATCACTTACATTAGGAAGGCTCCCAACTCAGGGAACTCTATTTCTAAATGTTATCACCTTTATCTCATTTGTCATCATCAATCCTCTTTTTTTTCTTCTTGTCCTTCACTTCATGATTTTCATCAATATCATCACCATCATCATCAAATACACATTTCCTTCACAATTACTCGTATTCGTCCACTATATCAGGCACTGTGGTACATGCACAGTAATATCTGGAGAGAAGAACTGGTAGTCTAAACTCAATGTTCAATAAGAAAAAAAACCTTGAGAAATCAATACTTTCAAAATGCTTTTGAATTAGTAAAATTAGCCAAAATTTACACACAAAAGGTAATTCATTCTTAACTAAATATAGAGCCAAATGGAAGTTTGGCTAGAAGAAAAGGATTGCTATCCATATCTTCTTCTTTTTTCCACAATAAAAACATCACTAGTGTCCTGAGAAAAAGCTGGTTTTTTGAGAACCTGGCATATTTGAGGAAGTAAGGATGACCCAGGCAGCCACTACTATAATCTAGGAGTTATTTTCTAGTTAAGTAGAATATCTCTTCCTATCAGTAAGGGTGGCTTGGAGCTGGAGATGGTGGATGGAAGAATCTTTGGTCCTGGAATGTTATCAATAATTCAGTAGGAGGGGAAGAGGAAGAATATGTAAATAATTCTTTTTTCCATAGGTCCAGAATCATCAAGACCATTCACTCCTGCTTAAAGCATAAAAGAATCATTCACAAATTCTACATAAGCCATAAGCATGAATAACTGAACTCAATAGCCCTTTGTTCACTAAAGTTGATAACATAAATTGCTGGTATAAGAACTCCCTTTGTGGATGGGGAGACACCACTGGGAGGCCTACAAAGCATTTTGGTAGAAATTAGGTGTAGACGTACACCTTGTAAGGAGATACATTGGTGACATAGTAGATAGAGTTCAAAGTAGATAGGTGTCAAAGAATTGAGTTCAAATTAAGCCTGAGAATGCTTATGAGTGCTTGTAACCGTGGGGAAGCATTTTAATCTCTGTCTCAGTTTCCTTACATGCTAAATAAGGATAATTATAGCACCTATCTCTCAAAATTGTTGTGACGATCAAATGAGAAAATAATTGTAAAACACTTAGTGCAGTGCCTGTCACAGAGGAAGCACTACGATGTTAGCTATTATTATTATAATTGTTACACTATTATATATTATATAAGCATACTAGAGTACCACTACTGTATTAATATATTATACTCCATAAAAAGACAGTGGATTTAGAACCTAAATATAAAAGACACATAATGAAAAAAACAGACGAGAAAAATATTAGGTGCATACCCTAGGTGTTTTTGTCAACCAAACAATCCATAAGAAGCAAGTGTTCAGTCATACACTGTGATGGACACTGAGCATGCAAAAACAAGAATGAAAAAAAATTAACGAATCAAGAAAGGCATGAATAAAGTTCACGAAAGTGGCCATGTGTGCTGGAGCCAAAACTTGAGTTTAGATCTTGATTCTAAGGCTAGACTTCTGTCCACTATGCAACACTCATCACATAACTGCTTTTCATTTCTAATTATAGGAGACAAATAGTTATGATGGAGAGATGATACCATTGTTTCAAGGATCCTTCAAGTTCTTTCGATATGGATACAAGGATGGGTACATTTGAAAGGCTCAGCAAATATGTGTGGATGGTGATGACATCACTAGACTGATCACCTCAAAAAAATTACATTTAGGTGTTAATAATACTGTTGTATGTTCAGAATGTATATTCTTTGATACAAATTGTGGTTATTGAGAACCCAAATAATTTGCGAATTGGAAAAAGAAATAATTCTCCTTAGTATTGGAAGGGGCTGGAGGGACTGCATTGCTTTTTATTATTATAGGAAATTGATAGGCATCGTTATTTTGGTGAGCGTTATTATGCACTGGTAAGACCTACAATAAGTAACTATTGTTAAATACACTTCTATGCAGAATTATAGATAGTTCTTGAAAACAATTCAAATTATTACAAAATCCTTATTAAAAGTTTCCAATACCACAAGTCAGAACTTACAAGTACCATTGCTATTACTCTCTAAACACACCCCAAGGAAAAGATGCTTCAATGTATAAGTGAATACAGGCTGGAAATGAGATTTACGTTTAGAAAAAACAGAGGGACTGAAATTTTTTCATTTTATACATGATTTTATTATTAATTAGAAATAGGATGAAGCATAAGTAAAAGCCATTAAATTTTTTAAAAGTACTGTCATTTGAGAGAAATAATATTAAGGCAAAAAATGAAACTCAGGCTTTTGGGGAGCTTCCACTCACTTGTTTGGTTATTTCTCTCCCCTGTTCTTCTTGTTTGTTTGTCTCTAGTTCATATATAATATTTCCTTCTTGATAAACTCTTTCCATTCACGATTATTTAATGGTAACTTATTAAACCATTGCTGTATGTTGGGGAACAGGATAGGTACTAGTGATTAGAAGGCGATAACAAAACAGTCTCTGCCCTGACAAAACTTTTGTTTTACTGAGAGGAATTAACAGAAACATTATGCTGAGAAGGAGCAATACCCTTACGGGACAAGAATCAAGATATACATCTCACACCAGTCATATATTAACCAAAATAATGGGATAAGGAGTACAGATGAAGTCAGTATTTTGGTTTCTTCAAATTCTCTAAGCACAAGCATTTTAGATGAGAGAGAAAATTACTTAGCAGAAAGGATATCACTTCCTAGCAATTTCAAGAGTTAAGTTAGTGAAAGACTTGGGACGCATCCGAATACTTTATTGTCTGAGTCATTCATCTTCTCCCATAGTACTATAATCTAGGGTTACTGATTTGAGTACCTCCTCATCTTTCTTACATATATGTGTGTGATACTAGACTGAGTCTACCTCCTCCATTTCTCACTCAGTCAAACCAATATTCTATCCACTACGCGATATCAATTCACAATAAAATTAGAAATGCCCTAAAATGGAACAGACTGCAGAGTTATGGGTTCATTTCTTTTGACACTGGTGTGTTCCATATTCCAAAACTCTAAAATACCACCTGCAAAATGCTAATATTTCAAAAGATAGAACATTTCACAAAAAAAAAAATCTAAACAATTATAGAAATGTTAATGGTTCATGGGGAGCCTGAGCTAAGAAAATAACAGAAACAAATCAACCTAAATTTATTTTCTAATCAAGTGTCATACCTAAAACAAGCATTTTATGTAGCTGGGAAAAATAAAATTTCTCTACAAGAACCAAGTTCAAGAATATTAGTCATGTTGTAAAAAATAATTAGAACCAAAGGGAGAAACCACAATAAAGAAGAAGCAAAGGAAAACAAAGAGAGCAAATAGTATTCTTTGATCTGTATTCAGACTCCATAGCTCTTTTTTCTGGATGAGGAAAGCATTTTTCATCATGTGCTCCTTGGAGTTGTCTTACACCCTTGCTTTGCTGAAAAGAGCTAAGTCTATCAAGGTTTGTCATTGTACAATGTTGCTGCTATTGTGCACAGCGTTTTCTGGTTCTTCTCACTTCACTCAGCATCAATTCATGTAAGACTTTTCTGGTTTTTCTGAAGTCTGCCTGCTCATTATTTCTCATGGAACAATAGTATTCCATTACATGCATATACCACAACTTGTTCAGTCATTATCCAAATTGATGGGCATCCCCTCAATTTCCATTTCTTGATCACCACAAAAGAGTTACTATAACGTAATGCTTGTACATGCAGGTGCTTTTCCCATTTGTATGATCTCTTTGGGATACAGACTTAGAGGTGATATTACTGGGTCAAAGGGTATGCACAGCTTTATAACCCTTTGGGCATAGTTACAAATTGCTCTCTAGAATGATTGGATAAGTTCACAACTCCACCAGTAATGCATTAGTGTTCCAATTTTCCCATCTTCTCCAAGATTTGTACTTTTCTTTATTGATTATATTAGCCAATCTGGTAGATGTGATGTGGTATCTCAAACTTGTTTTGATTTGCATTTCCCTTCACCTACTGAAGAATTCCTCTCATATCCTCCACCTCATCATATCCCTTTGCCCTCTTACTTCTTTCTTAATTTAGAAGACATTTATACCCTTCTAGATGTATACGTTGTTCCCTCTTTAATCCATTTCTGATGAGTAAGGTTTCGGCACTACCCACCCTACTCCCCTACTTGTTTCTGTATCATGTTTTATTTTTTTCCTTTTTAGGCTTCGTTTTTATGAAATAATTACTCCTTTTTATCTTTCTCTACAGTTTTTTTTTTTACAATCATCCCATTATACTCAGTTAACATCAAGTCTTTCTTTCAAATTACCTAAATACTTACGATAGTAATAAGAGTATTGGTTATATTTCCATATATAAGATGCAAACAATTTGGCTTCATAGATTCCCTTATAATTGGTCTTTAACATTGACCGTATATATGTTAAAATTTCCTTTAAGTGTTGCTGTTTTTGTCATAAATGCCTGAAAGCTTTTCAGTTTGTTAAATGTCCTTTTCCTTTTCCCATTCAGCATTATGTTTAACTGGGCTGGAGAAGTTACCCTTGTTTGTTACCCCAGATCTTATATTCCGCAAAATATAATATTCCAAGACCTATTATCCTTCAATGTAGTATTTTTTAGGTATTGTGAAATCCTTATTGCAGTTCCATGATATTACAATTGTTTTATTTTCTTGTTGTTTTCAATAGTTTCTCCTTAAATTGTGAGCTTTGAAACTTGTCTATGATATTCCTGTAAGTTTTCCACTTGGAATCTCTTTCATGTGGTGAAGGGTAGATTTTTTTCTGTTTCTCTTTGGCCTTCTTGTTCTAGAACTTTAGGGAAATTCTCCTGGATTTTTTTTGTAATATACTTTCAAGATTATCTTTTCAATAATGATTTTCAGTTAGCTCAACTATTCTTAATACTTTTTTACCTTTGTCTGTTCCCCAGGTCAGTGTTTGTTTTTCTGATGAGATGTTTCATTTTCTCTTATATATTTTTTTTCATTCTTTTGAGTATGTTTTACTATGTCTTAGTGTCTTGGAACATCACTTCCTTTGCCCAATTCTAGTTTTCCAGGAATCATTGTCTCAAGTTTTTCATTCTCTATTTCAAGTTAGTTGACTTTCCTTTCATAATTTATTTTCTTGGATTGATTTTATTTTTCTAATTTTTTTCTTGATCCCTATTATTTGATTTTTAAAGTCTGTTTGAAATTCTTCCCTCAAACTGTTTTAGTGCTTATGAGCATTTGAAATTCTCACTGAAAAAAGAAATGGCTTTGTTTTTAGCTCCATTATCTTCCTCTAAATATGGACCCAGATCTCTATGCTCATAACAGATATCCATAGTTGGGTTCTTTCTCATTTGCTTATCTATCTGTCTGTCTGTCTACCTATCTTTATTTATTTATTTATGTTTACTTTGTTTGTAGCAGCTATAAGTGTAATCAATTACTAGCCCCAATGTATGGGAATGATGCCCCAAGCCTCAAGTCCTTCTTAGGGTTATTTTCTGAGGTCCGTCTTGGGACACAAACTTGAGTTTTTCTCCCCACTTCTAAACCATGACTAAGGTCCCCAACCATGTTGTCCCACAAATGCCCTAACTCTTTTTGGTACTGGGGTGACTGCAAACTACAGCTGTCCCTTCTATCCTGGAACTGAAACCATCCTTCAAGTGCTCACAGGCAGCAGCTGCTGCTACTACACTCACAAGGTGTGTGCTAGCTCCTTCTACCTCTCAGTCACAGCCCAGAATGCATCTGGTCAACACAGTTGTGCTTGGCTTTCCTTGACAGTAGAAGGTCCTTCAATTTTCTATTACTCAGTCATCAGACCCTCATACTGTCCATGAGATGAAAGTTTCTATGGCTGAGGATGCCTACCAACCCAACTGCCCCCAGGGCTTGATGTTTGTATGATTTATTTGATTGATTCATTTGTGTGATTTCTTTGTATGATTGTTTGTATTATTGTATGATTCTGCAGAGTCTTCCAGGCTGAACCTCTGCCCAGAAGTTGAGTCCTTACTGGGATCTTTTCAAATTGTCTTTAAACTGACTTTTGTTTATTTCTGATACTCTACCTTCCCAATGAAATTATGTTCTGTCTTTTCTTTTTGGTGGAGGAAATTTGGAGAGCTGAAAGTATTCTGACCTACTCTCTCATTTTCCCAGAATTCTCACTTTGTTTCTTTTCCCAATTTTTCTTCTACTTCTCATCTGATTTTTTAAAATTTCCCCTTTCTTCCAGAATTAAAATCATCAATATTATTCACTATTCCTTAAGGTATACAAAAATTCTACGTAAGCCACAAGCATGTGGAACTGAACTCAACAGACTACTGTTAACTATAGCTGATAATGTGAAGTACTGTATTAAGAATTCCTTTTGTGAAAACAAGATTGAAAAAAACATCAGGAATACTACAAAGTGGTTTGGAAAAATTGAGTGCACACTAGCATCTGATACAAGGGCAGAGTAAATAGAACACTAGTCTTGGGTTGCAAAGAGCTGAGTTAAAACTAAGTCTGAGAATGCTTAGGAGCTCTGTGACCCTGGGCAAGTCTTTTAACCTCTTCCTAAGCTTCTTTATGCGTAAAATGAGGGGAAATTATACCACCTACCTCTCCGAATTGTTGTGAGCATTAAATGAGAATATAATTGTAAGGTACTTAGCAGAGTGCCTGTCAGGGTAAACACTAAATATTAGTTATTCTTATTATTAACATTGTTGCTGTTATTATTATACTATGTTCCACAGAAATTCAAAATTGATATAGGTTCTAAATAGAAAAGGTACATCATGAAACAAAAACAGAAGAAAGCAACATCAGGTAGTTAGAGATATTGCTGTCAATCCAGCAACTGACAAGAAGCAAGCACTCTGTCATACACACTGTGTATACAAAGACAAGTAAGAACAAAGGAATGAATACAGAAACGAATGAATGAATTTCATGGAAGTAGTCATATGCACCAGAGCCAGAACATAAACTGAGATATTCATGATTGCACGGCCAGCTTTCCATCCACTGTGCAAAAATCATAACATATTTTTTTCATTACTATACATAGATGCCAAATAACTATGATAGAGAGAGAATAAGTTCCTGGGATAGAGATTCACCAAGGATGAACACACTGAACATGCCCGGTAAATACGTATGGATGATGATGACATTATGAGATTGATCACCTGATCCCTTCAAAAAGAATGTATTAGGTATTAATACAGTTCTTTCACATGCATATGTTTTTTTTTAAAAATTCTCTTTATGACAAAAGTAAATTTTAAAAAGCAAATAATTTGTAAATTGGGGGAGGGGAGAAGTAATCCTCCTTAGTACCGGAATGGCCTGGATGGCCAGAATATTTATTTTTGCCCTTGTTTGAAAATGATGGGCATCTGTGTATTGCTTAGTGTCAATTCATAGGTAAGACCTACCTTGAAGAAGAGTGTTGTTAAATACAAATCAATTCAGGTCTTGTAGGCAGCGCTTGGCAACCATTCAGATCATTATCAAAACACATTGCTTTCTAATAACACAAGTCAAAACATAAAATTCACATTGCTATTATGTATTTTGTAATCAGGCCCCAGGGAAATTACTCTTGAATATATAAAGAAATACTTTGTCAGGAAATAAGCTTTATCTTTAGCAAAACAGAAAGCCTTAGAACTCATCTCATTTTAAACATAAATTTATCTTAATAATTTATTAGAATCAGAATTAAAAAAGTAAAACTCATTAAATTTGTGTTATAATTATTGTCATATTGAAGTTTTTCATTAAATAAAATGAAGCTAATGCTTTTGGGATCTTCTATCCACTTTGTCTATTTCTACATTTCTCTCCTCCATCATTCTTTTGGTTCTAGATCATATATCCTCTCTTTTTTTCCCCAATTTATTTATTTATTTAACTTTTTTAACATTCATTTTCACAGAATTTTGGGTTCCAAATTTTCTCCCCCCTTATCCACTCCCCCCATCCCAAAACACCGAGCATTTCAATTGCCCCCATGCCCAATCTGCTCTCTCCTCTATCATCCCTCTCTGCCCTTGTCTCCATCCTCTCCTCTGTCCTGTAGGGCCAAATAACTTTCTAAACCCCTTTACCTGTATTTCTTATTTCCTAATGGCAAGAGTAGTACTCGACAGTTGTTCCTAAAACTTTGAGTTCCAACTTCTTTTCCTGCCTCCCTCCCCACCCCCTCCTTTTGGAAGGCAAGCAGTTCAATATAGGCCAAATCTGTGTAGTTTTGCAAATGACTTCCATAACAGTCGTGCTGTATAAGACTAACTATATTTCCCTCCATGCTATCCTGCCCCCAATTACTTCTATTATCACTTTTGATCCTGTCCCTTCCCATGAGTGTCAACCTCAAATTGCTCCCTCTTCCCCATGCCCTCCCTTCCTTCATCCCCGCCACCCGGCTTATCCCCTTAGCTCCCACTATTCTGTATTGTAAGATAAGTTTTCATACCAAAATGAGCGTGCATTTTATTCCTTCCTTTAGTGGGATGTGATGAGAGTAAACTTCATGTTCTTCTCTCACCTCCTCTCTTTATCCCTCCACTAATAAGTCTTTTGCTTGCCTCTTTTATGAGAGATAATTTGCCCCATTCCATGTCTCCCTTTCTCCTCCCATATATTTCTCTCTCACTGCTTGATTTCATTTTTTAAAGGTATGATCCCATCCTCTTCAATTCACTTTGTGCACTCTCTCTCTATGTGTGTGTGCGTGTGCGTGTGCATGTGCGTGTGTGTGTGTGTGTGTGTGTGTGTGTGTGTGTGTAATCCCACCCAGCACCCAGATACTGAATAGTTTCAAGAGTTACAAATATTGTCTTTCCATGTGGGAATGTAAACAGTTCAACTTTTGTAAGTCCTTTATGACTTCTCTTTGCTGTTTACCTTTTCATGCTTCTTTTCATTCTTGTGTTTGAAAGTCAAATTTTCTTTTCAGCTCTAGTCTTTTCATCAAGAATGCTTGAAAGTCCTCGATTTCATTGAAAGAGCAATTTTTCCCCTGAAATATTATACTCAGTTTTGCTGGGTAGGTGATTCTTGATTTTAGTCCTAGTTCTTTGACTTCTGGAATATCCTATTCCGCACCCTTCGATCCCTTAATGTAGAAGCTGCTAGATCTTCTGTTATCCTGATTGTATTTCCACAATACTTGAATTATTTCTTTCTAGCTGCTTGCAATATTTTCTCCTTGACCTGGGAACTCTGGAATTTGGCCACAATGTTCCTAGGAGTTTCTCTTTTTGGATCTCTTTCAGGTGGTGTTCTGTGGATTCCTTGAATACTGATTTTGCCCTCTGGTTCTAGAATCTCAGGGCAGTTTACCTTGATAATTTCATGAAAGATGATGTCTAGGCTCTTTTTTTGATCATGCCTTTCAGGTAGTCCCATAATTTTTAAATCGTCTCTCCTGGATCTATTTTCCAGGTCAGTTGTTTTTCCAATGAGATATTTCCCATTATCTTCCATTTTTTCATTCTTTTGGTTTTGTTTTGTGATTTCTTGGTTTCTCACAAAGTCATTAGCCTCCATCTGTTCCATTCTAATTTTGAAAGAACTGTTTTCTTCAGTGAGCTTTTGAACCTCCTTTTCCATTTGTCTAATTCTGCTTTTGAAAGCATTCTTCTCTTCACTGGCTTTTTGAACCTCTTTTGCCAATTGAGTTAGCCTATTTTTCAAGGTGTTATTTTCTTCAGTATTTTTTTGGGTCTCCTTTAGCAGGGTGTTTACTTGTTTTTCATGCTTCTCTTGCATGTCTCTCATTGCTCTTCGCAGTTTTCCTCCACCTGTCTAAGTTGATTTTCAAAATCCTTTTTGCGCTCTTCCATGGTCTGAGCCCATTGGGTGGGCTGGGATACAGAAGCCTTGGCTTCTGTGTCTTTCCCTGATGGTAAGCCTTGTTCTTCCTCATCAGAAAGGAAGGGAGGAAATACCTGTTCACCAAGATAGTAACCTTCTATGATCTTATTTTTTTCCCCTTTTCTAGGCATTTTCCCAGCCAGTGACTTGATTTCTGAATATTCACTTCACACCCACTTCGCCTCCAGATCCTCCCAGCGAGCGCTTGGGGTCTGAGATTCAAATGCTGCTTTCCAGCCTCAGGGCTTTGGGCAGGGGCAGGGCTGCTATTCAGTGTGAGATCAAGTTCAGGTGCTCAGGTGGGGGCAGGGCTGCCTCACGGCCTCAGTTCCCTCAGGGGTTTATGCAGAAACCTTCAACAATGGATCTGGGCTCCTGTCTGCTTGGGGAGTCCTCGTCTGCTCCCACCTCTGCTGCTGCCTCCCGAGGGGGGCTGAGTTATGGGGGCACCCCACTCCCCTCTCGACCCACCAAAGAGACCCTCTCACAGACCCTTGTCACCTGTGGGTGGAGGGACCCGCGTGACCGCTGGAGACTCCGTCCCCGAAGCCCGCTTGGATCTGCTCCCTGCTCGGATCAGCTCCTCTCAGCACCTTGAGGCCATGGCAGGCCTGTGCTTGGCTGGCTCTGGGTCCGCAGTGCAAAGGACCCTTTGGGAGAGGTTTTCAGGCTATCTGGAACAGAAATGTCCTCAGCTCCGTTGTTCTGGGGCTTCTGCTGCTCCAGAATTCCCTGGCAGTCCTTTTTTACAGATATTTTATGGGCAGTGGGTTAGGAGGTAGTGTATGTGCGTCTGTCCACTCCGCCATCTTGGCTCCGCCCCCCCCCCCCCAGATTTTCTAAGAGCATCCTGATGCTCATATTTTGTAATGCAACAATATTCCTTCACAGTCATTTACCACAACTTGTTCAGGCATTTTTAAATTAATGATCATGCCCTTAATTTCCAGTTCTTTACTAGTACCGAGAGATCTGCTATACACATTTGTGTACATACAAGTACTTTTCCATTTTTTAAACTCTGCTTCTGATATATATCAAATAATTTTTTTTTCTGTGTTAAAAGGTATGCATAGCTTTATAGTTCTTTTGGGTATAGTTCCAAATTGCTCTTCAGAATGATTGAAACAGTTCACAACTCCACCAACAATGCATTAGTGCGTAATTTCTTCCTACACACCATCTAATATATGCTATTTTCCTTTTTTGTCATATTACCTTATCTGATAAGTGTTAGGTGGTAATTCAGAGTTGTTTTAATTTGCATTTTTAATAAACACTGATTTAGAGTATTTTTAGGTAGTTATAGATATAGATAACTTTGTTTACTTCACCTGGAACTTTTACATTATTTGATGATTTATCAATTGGGGAAAGAATCTTTATAACTCTGACTCAGTTCTCTACATATTTGAGAAATTATGCCTTATTAGCGAAACTTGTTCCATTTTTTATAGTTTTGATTGTTATCTGTGTATTTCCCTCCATTTTATTCCCCCTCCTTGTTTATCTTACTGTCTTTCCTATTATTTTGTCCATCGTCTAAAACGTTTTGCTTCTGAGTACCACCTCCCCCAGTTCACCTTCCTTTCTAGCAGCACCTCCCTCCTCTAATTCCCTTCTTTTCCTACTTTCTTGTGTGGTAAAATAGATTTCTATATCCAAATAATTTTGTGTACTTTTCCCTCTCTTAATCAGTTCTAAAGAGAGTGACTTTCAAGTGCTTCATCTATTATATGTTCTATCTTCCCCATTACTATTAAAGCTCTTTCATGCTTCTTCTATGTGACATAATTTTAATGAGGTTGACAGATACATTGCCTGAGCTAGATCAGTGTGGAGAAGAATGAGTATTAAACTGACTACAAAACTGAAGGTTTACAGTGCTTTGAGTTGACCTCATTGTTGTATACTTATGAAACCTGGACAGTATACCAGCACCATGCCAGGAAACTGAATCATTTCCTTTTGAATTGTTTTACGAAGATACTGAAGTTACAGATAAGCTATCAGATAAGATAGCTATAAGCTATCAGACTTTGAGGTCCTTTCTCAAACTAAAATGCCAAGAATTCAAACCCTGTTAGAGGAAGCACGTTTCTGGTGGCCTGGCCACATTATTCAAATGCCAAATATATGCTTGCCTAAAATATTATTTTAGGGACAACTCATAGAAGGCAAGTGTTCACATTGTGGTCAGAAAAAGAGAAATGAGGGCATTTTCAAAGTCTCTCTTAAGAATATTGGGATTCATTTCATGACATGAAATTCATTGGCACAAGACAACCCAACATCGCATCCACTAATTGGAGAAGATACTGTACTCAATGAGCAAAGCAGAATTGTATAGCTCAAAAGAAATACAAGATGCACAAATTTAGAAAACTGCCAACAAGTGATAACATAAAATATTTGTGCCCAACCTGTAGTAGAGCAGTTTGTATGCATTTGATCAGCCACAGTCAGACACCCTGTACCTTGACTTTAACATAATGATGTCATTTTGGTCATCTTTGACAACAAAGGACCATAACCAACCAGCTAATCTTCCCTTTGATAGAAAACAACTTGATTCCCTTTCAAAAATTAATTAAATTCTTGAGAAAACTTTCATGTCTTCTCTCATTTTCAGCCCCAGACATTTCATTCTTGTGCTAGAATGAAAAGCAACACTGGATTTTACAGGGTTTCCCAAAATTTTTATTACAGATGGAAGTTTCTAAAACTTTAAATGAATACATTTAGGATGTTCTATATAACTACGTGACCTGGGTTCAAGAAACACATTTGTTACTTATGACTTGTGATATTCTGGGCAAAAAGTTTATCTTCTCTGACTCCTACACGTCTATCAAATATGTAGTTTGATGATATCAATTTTAAGCGATATTCCACTTAAAATGTATGAAAGCATGCATTTATTCTTTATGGTAACTACATAATGTCTTAGACTGATGTTCACATGTCATGAGTTTTTTATATCTTCCAAAGACTTGCTGCTTCCTGCTGTTCATTTTGGAGCTTATCCGTCTCTGCACTGAACATTGTAACGCAAATTTGAACACAACGGTCTAAATGTGGTCTGGGTAAGGTAGAATGCAACTTGACTCTTAGGTCCTGCGCTCAGATACTCTTTCTATCATAATGAATATCACATCATATCCATTAGATTATATATCATACCCGTGACTTATTTTCAGGATGAAATCCAACAAAACTCTAGGTTTTCTTTAGAAAATATCGACAAAAACCTATCTTTCCTACTGTTCACTTGTGAAGGTTTATTTTTTTAATCCAGTATTAGAATTTACATTTGTATCATTTGAATTCGTTTATGCTTTTAATCTCATCTTAATGAATATCTGGTTTACCAACTACTAGGTAGGAATTCTTCACTTATCTGGGGAAAAATTCATAGAAATAGGATCACACAGAAAGTTTTTCTTGTTAATTAAGTAAAAAAAGTACCTGCTTTATAAATCTAATGGTTTTAAGTTTTTTGTCACTGCTTCTTCAGATTTCTACCTCGGATGGAGTCATATGGTTCTAAAGAAGTCAGCATGAAAATCTCTTTTCCAGTTTTGTTCAATGAGAAAGGACGTTTGGAAGAGTTTTGATCAGATGTCTTCGAATGAAAGTTGAAATACTGGCCTGAACATTGGAAGCCATGAGAAGGAAAAGCACTATGGGATTGACTAGTAATTTTGGTGAGTAATGTGTTTAAATAAAGTCTTGGCAATTGTCTTTTTTTTCCCCTAAGAAGTGTGTTTCCCTCCCCCCTCCCAGGTTAGTGTGTCATACAAACAGGTAACACATAATTTCCTTTGGTCTCGTAGGAAAACAGAATAATGCCATTAATAAGAGTTTTAGTATGTCAACATTTGAAAACATAGACTTCATAATAGCTAGCTTTGGTTTTATTTCTATTGACCAAAAATATCTCATATTTCAAAACAAGTTTGGAAATAAAACTCGCCTGAGAAGGAGGACTTGTGCTTTATGGAAGGAGTAGGGATTTTAAGCAGGAAAGCCTCAAAAGAGTGGGACTCAATATGGTAATTCTTAGGACTTGAGTAACCAGTTTCCATTCAAGTATGCATTTTTGGGACAATACAGGTGTTCTTGGACATTATGGAAACAGTCTCTAAGTTGATTATCTCAAGTTTTAAGGGTTATTAAGCCTTGGGGTCAGTCAACAGATTATAGAACCTAAGTTAATATGGCAAGAACAGGAGTGCAGTGCCTGGCTAGTTGCCCCTAGCAGTTAAAAGCAAAAGAATTGTTCAGAGTATCAGGAGATGGGATTGATCTTTTTCTGCTGCAGCATGTTGGTTGTAGTTAGCTCTTGCTCTCAGGTCAGAATATCCTAGAAAATAAGGGAACTCCAAGAAATCTAAATAGGTATTGATTAATATGAAAATCATAATTCCTTAAGTGAATATCTGGTGCTGGTCAAAGCAATATATTTTGCTAGAATTAGATCGCTCAGAGAGTGCACACAAAGGATTGTGTGGGCATCGTTTGCTTCCTGGACCTTAGTTCTGAAAAAAGAAAAAAACATAGGGTGTCTCTTAATACATCAACAAGTGCATATACAATTGGGACTTCTTTCTAGTTCATTTTCACTGCCTGAATCAATCAGACTTTGCTTTATATTGAAGAAATTATGAGAATATGGTAGTATGTGAAATCTTGCATAGAATATGTACTTTCCTACCTACTGATGTTTAGTACTTGTGAGTAATTACAGAGGCATAAATTGTCATCTATAATTTGAGATTAAAGTGAATACATCATCATCAAACCCAGGACAATGTCAGGTGTATATGGACTGAGGAAACAATTCTGACTTGCTAGTCCTTTCAGCACTTGAATAATGAAAAAATCTTCCAAATTTACTGCTATTTTCTTTTAATTACTATCAAAACTGGGAGCTCAATAACTCCTTTAAAGTATAGTGTTTGACCCTCTTTGTAGAAACTACCCAGAGTACTAGTAGATAATTCCTTCATCTCCTCAAAATCTCATGATAGCCAATAACTCCGAGAGAACTGTTGTGAAATAAAAACAAGAAGAAAATAGATGAACAGATGGGAGTTTGAAAACCAGAGTTCATGTCAGAGAACATGTTATATGTTGAAAAGGTACTCAACTTATTATTTAACTCTTGTAACTGAAGAATGGGAGAGGACCAACTATTGTGCCTGAAGGATATGCAACACCCAGGATGCTGTGCCAGCATGCAATTCTTGTAGTGGGTTTCCTCAAAATCATTGTAATGATATGCCATTGTGTGCGAACTCTGTACCTGGAATCCTATGAGTGATGTAGTACAAAATTCTGAGGTTCACCTGGGATTGTGCACCGTAGCATAAAGTCATACTATATCCACAGAAAATTTCACTCAGGACCATGAGAGCCAATATCAGTCATGGGATTAGTTATAGCATAGAGATGATAATGACTCGTATCTGCCCAGTGTCTAACAATATCAAGATGACACCATATTCATGATTCTTAGATGCATCATTGATGAAATAATATGTTTGACCCAAATTTATCAGGAATGAATTTCGAGATGTATACTTGAAGAGAACTTATAACGTGAAGTAAAATTTCATTGGAAATTACATATTTGAAAAAGTAATTCTTTCAAAATTGTTTTAAATGAGTAAAACTGACAAAAATTTATCTACAAAAAAATAAAACATTCCTTGTCAAATACAGAGCTCAGTGAAAGTTTGGGTAACAATAATATCTAGCCTTGTTTTTTTTTTCCTTTTGACAAGAGAGGCATCCCTGGTGTACCGAGACCAAGTTAGCTTTAGAGGAGCATGGCATATTTGAGGAAGTAATGATCCATCAGGTAGACACCACTATAATGTAAGACACATTCCCTTGCTGAACAGAGTATCTTCTCCACTGCCTGCATCAGTATAAATGACTTGGGATGGGAGGTGGTAGATAACAGGGTCTTTGTTCCTGTAATCAAGAGTGTATATGAATGATTCATCATGTTTACAGAGGGTCAAAATGAGCAAGGTCATTCCCTGCTAATTTAAACAATACAAAATTCATTAAAAAATTCTACATAAGCAATAAATTAGGAAAATTGAAATAGATAACCCCCTCTTCAGTAAAGACGGTAACAAATTTCTTGGATAAGTGCTCATTTTGGGGAAGAAAAGGAACTACCAGAAGCACTACGGAACAGTTTTGAAAAACTGTAGACTAACCATATACAGGGACAGCTAGGTGACACAAAAGAATACCAACCCAAGGGTAATAAAGACCTGAGTTAAAATTCCACCTGAAAATGCTTAGAAACTGTGGGACACTGGCAAGTCTTTTAATAACTTCCTTAGTTTCCTTCTTTGTAAAGTAGGGACAATTATAAAACCTTCCTTCCAGGACTGGTGTGAACATCAAATGAGAAAATAACTTTCAAGTGCTTAGCGCAATGACTATAAAAGAGTCAGCATTATTTAAATGCTTATTGTTATTGTCAGTATTATTTACAATATTCCATAAGAAATACCAAAATGATTTATGATTTAAATATAAAAAGGCACATTATGAAACAAAACGAAGAAAAATAAGATCAAGTACTACATTAGTTGTGGCTGAAAGTAATTAACAAGAACGAAGCATCCATATACAGTGCGATCAGCATTGGAAATATAAAGAGAATAATGAACAAATGAATGAATACAGAAAGTAATGGATGAAGAAAAATGACGTGGTCATGTGTGCCAGAACCAGGACTTGAACTTAGAATTCCACCATTATAAGATCGGCCTTTCATCTACTTTGCAACACATCACATAATTGTCGTTCTTGTACCATTACCATAATTATACCATCAAATAACTGCGATGGAGAGAGGTTATTGTTTCACTAAACATGCTGCTTGTTGCCTGAATTCAACAAGAATGTGCATACTGGAGTAACTCAGTAAATGTTTGTGGATGGTGATGATATTACAAGACTGATGACTAATCACTTCAAAAAGGTTACATTAGGTTCAGGTCTCTCATGCTCAAAATGCAGATACTCTGAAAAAAGTCATGGTAATTGTTAAAGTAAACCATGAAGAAACTGGAAAAACAAGTAATTGTCTTTACTATAGGAGAGACATGCGTAGCATATATGTATGGATGGATGTACACGCACATGTGTACATACATACATATGTAGTATATACATGTGCGTATGTGTGTATATATGTGTGTATGTGTGTATATGTGTATGTCTATATACATAAGTATATGACTCATATAAGTAATTGATGGTTATCTATGTGCTAGTGAATGCTAATTTGCTGGTAATAACTACAGTGAAGAAAAATGTTGCTAAATAAATTTCTATTCAGAACTACTGTCAGTTTCTGGCAACCATTTAGGTCATTATCAAAATTCATCGTTTTCCAATACCATAAGTCAGAACACAGAATTGCTGTTGCTATCATACATTTTCTAATCAGACCCCAGGGAATTTATTCTTCAGTGCAGATGGGTACACTTTTACTGGAAATGAGTTTTGTGGTTAGAAAAGCAGACACATTTAGAACTGTTTTCATGTTAAACTTGAATTTTCTTTTAACAATTGGAATCAGAATGAAATTTAAATGTCATTAATCTTTTATTATAATTGTTGTCATCTGGGGCAAAAAGAATATCAACATATAAAATGAAGCTAATGCCTTTTGGGAGCTTCCATCCACATATTTATTTTAAAATATATCTCCCCTATTACACTTAAAAAATAGATCATATGCCCTCTCTTTTTCTTAATAAACTCTTCTAATGCATCATTATTGAATGGCCACTTATTAAACAACTGCTATGTTCTGCGGACTGGAATAGGCACCGGATGTTAGAAATTAATAGCAAAACACTCCTTAACTTGAAGAAATTTGTTTACTCTTAGAAGTAATCAACCCATGCATAATGCCTAGAAGGAGAAATGTCCTTAATGGACAAAAGGCAAACAATTGCTATCAAAGTAGACACATAACAATCAAGAACACTAAAGGAATGGGGAATCTAGGTGAAGTCAATATTATAGTTTCCTCAGATTCCCTAAATAGAAGGATTTGGGATAAGTAAGAGAACTATTTACCAGAGAAGTTATCAATTCCTCTTGCTTCAAATAATGGATTGTGTGAAAGATATGAGGCCATGTAAGAAGGCTATTATGAAAGTCATGCATCTTCTCCCACACCTCCATATATGAGAGCTAATTGATTTTCTGATAGTACAGTATATGGGAGGTCAGACATGGAGTCAGGGAATCTCCTCTTCCTGAGTTCTAATCTGGTCTCAGTCACATATTAATGTATGTGACCTTATGCAAGTCACTTAATCCTATTTGCCTCAGTTTCCAGATAAGAAAAAAGAGCTGGAGGAGGAAATGACAAACCAATCCTGATCTTCACCAATAAAATCATATATACATATGTGTTTATACATGTATATGTATGTATATTTTTATGTATATGTGAATATGTATGGGTGTACGTGTGTATGCGTGTGTGTACATAAACATATATATGTAATTGATTCTAATTTATAGAATATCTCATTTGATCCTCCACAAAATCCCCTTAGGAAGTGCTATTATCTCCATTTGTACTTGAGGCAGACTGAAAATAAGACACAGGACAAGGTTCAGGAGTCTTCCTTGTATCTGAGAAAACTTTTGAAATCAGCATTTTCTGATTTAGCTACCTGACAAGAATTTCATTTGATCCTCACAACAATGCTTTTATTGGTCTTGTTTTAATAGAATAAAACATAGGTGTAAAGATATTAGTTTACTTGATGGAAGTCAGAGCTAGTGTATGAGGGTAAAGTAGAATTCACTTCTTACAAACTGTATGCACAGAGCTCTAGCCACTCCACCACCTAGCTCCTTCTGGGTTTTTTCCTTTTTTTAAGTTCTCTGAAGGTAGTCCAGCATGCTCACCTAGCCCGGGTGCTTCTGGTGCCCTTCACTAAATCCATTTTTATCCATCGGTCCAAAAGGTATATCCAAAAGGAAAATTCTCTTTCTTAACATCCAACATTATGTTATATTCCCAGTACTAGATATTCTTCATCTACTTGTATTTTACTATATGGAGAGCTAACCTGTTCTGCTTGGCGACAGGCCTCTTTAACAAGCATGTGAAATATCTTCGGGTTTTTATACAACCAGGATATATCACCCAAAAACAGAAGCCTGAAATATGGTAGTTTTTTTTAAATAAATGCTTCATGAAATTAAGTGAACCAGTACTCATTTTCACTTCTAATTCACTGAATAATTTCCATTAAAAGATCATATGAAAGTCTGCAGTGTTTCAGGGACATGGCCTCATGGAGACCAAGAAAACCATAAAGTCTCGCTCTAGGTACAGATAACATTAACAAGTCACAGAAAATTCTTACTTCCAGATAAGCAGGTAACGTTATTCTTTGTGATCTTCTCATTTCAGTAGTTATCACAAAATATTGATTCAATCACGATGACTACTGTGGGTGTGAATAGGAAAATATAGGGGACGTGGTAAATTCACTCAAATTGTGATAGCATAAAATCATCATAGGAAAGCCAACAGATGGAAGGTGCTAGTCCTAACAATTGTCAAAGAAGGTTTCTGCAATCGGGGACATCAAATAGCTTTTGTCAAGGGACAATGACCACTAATGATAAATGTGATCCCAGTAATCTTTGAGATCAATGTTGTGGAACTGGACATCATCTGAAGAACTAGCATGGTTCTTTTCTAATGGTGTTCTTTCTAGTCTCTGTCAAAAAAGCCATTAAAGGCACGAAAATTTTATGCCTAGCTCACCTCTGTCATCTAGGTAAAAAATATTTTCTCTTTGATAAGACAAAGGGAAGGGAAAATGAAGAGAGTTAGTAGATATATGGAGTCTCCATGGATGTCACACAATTCAAAGTATGAGAGGGAGAGACGTCAATAGAACCTGGACCGTTACCTTCAATCATTTAGGACCCTCCTAAAAAGCAAACCTCATCTCTTGTCATGGGCCATCATTTTGCAACTGAGATCATAGACAATGGCCTAAAAACCAGGAGGTCACATGACCATAACAATGCTACTTGGAAAAGTGGTTGCTACATTTTTTAACCCGTCTCTTCTTAGTATCAAAACAACTTGATTTCTGTTTCAACATATTTTATTTTTTGTTTTGTTTTGCTTTCCATAAGGTGTTTTTATATGGTCTATCATCCATCTTGATTCCATTATAATTCTTGGACCCACAGATTACTTAAATTTTTAAAAAATATACGTATGATATTACCTTGCTCCTTCAGTTAGGAATGGTTTAATAATTTACTCTTTATTTTGTAAATAAAACCACACTCAGTTTCGTTGGTGACAGGATGTTGATATGTCATGATATGATATGAAATCACATGAAATAATTACACCTAAATTGATTAAATTAAATTACAATTGCATGGAGATGTTCGTGATCATATTAGCTAAAACGTGTATAAAAAATAACTGCTTAGTAATCAATGCAAACAGCACTGGAAGGTTTATTTCTTTTATTCACAGATAATGTCGCTTGGATGAAAGAAATGATCAATTTGAATAAAACCACAGGAAGCCAGGTGACTGAATTCATTCTCATGGGCATCGCAAATCAACGTGAGCTACAGAGTTCCCTCTTTGTAGTGTTTTTCTCCAATTACATGGTCACAGTTGTGGGAACCCTGGGCCTGATACTCCTAACCAGTGTGAATTCCCATCTTAACACACCCATATACTTTTTTCTCAGAAATCTGGCATTTGTTGATCTGGGCTATTCCACAGCTATAGGACCAAAAATGCTGGTCAGTTTCATAGAGGAGGAAAATATTATTTCCTACCATGGATGCATGTTGAAGCTATTTTTCTTTGGGATATTTAATGCCAGTGAACTTGTTATCCCATCAGCCATGGCCTATGATCGCTATGTGGCTATCTGTAAGCCCCTCCTCTATATGGTCGCCATGTCAGACAGGTTATGTTGGATCTTGGTGGCGATCTCACACCTCTATGGCATCTTGGTATGTCTAGTGGTCCTAACCGAGACTTTTAAATCATCTTTCTGTAAGTCAAATATAATAAGAAATTTCTACTGTGACAGTCTTCCTCTTTTGTCCATTGCATGCTCCAACACAAAGGAGGCAGAACTAATCATTATGACCTTTTCTGCACTTAATTTGGTATCTTCCCTGTTGATTATTCTCATCTCTTACATGTTCAGTCTTGTGGCCATCCTCAGGATCTGCTGAGGGCAGACACAAAGCCTTCTCCATCTGTGGTTCTCACACAACAGGGGTCGTTATATTTTTGGGGACACTTCTCTTCATGTACCTGCAGCCCCAATCCAGCCATTCTTTTGACGCAGACAAACTGCCTCTGTGTTTTACACTCTGGTAATCCCCATGCTCAGTTCTTTGATTTATAGCTTGAGGAACAAAGAGGTAAAAGATGCCTTGAAAAGACTCCTTAAAAAAACCCTGTAAGTCTTCTCTTTAAGGCCTCATGTAAGATATGATTCCATTGAATTATTAGAAGTAAGTGCGTGCTAGATTTATTTCAACTTCTCCCTGATTCTTCCCTTGTTCTTTAGAGAAAAAAAAACATTTCTCTTAATATATTGTCAGGAAATTATTTTTCATTTTTTAGTGCTCAATCTCCAATAAATCCTAGTTTAGTGGACCATTTAATTCAAGGAACGTATCAAAGGATTAATACAAAAGATCTCTACAAACAATGCATTTCATTATATATTACATTAGTAAATAGGCTAATTTTCTATTATTTCTTTGACTGAGAGAATCAAGTAATAAGCATTTAGAAAACTCTGCTTCCAGGGGCCATGCCAGACCAATGGCCCTACACAGATTAATAAGCAAAAAAAGAAGTAGTTCTGGCCATCAGTGAATTTACATTTTATTGAAGGAATCTCTCTCTCTCTCTCTCTCTCTCTCTCTCTCTCTCTCTCTATATATATATATATATATATATATATATATATATATATATATATATATATATATTATATATATATAATATATATTTATAATATATATATATAATATATATATGTGTGTGTGTCTGTATGTGTGTGTGTACATATATATGTACATATGTGTATATATATATATATGTATGTATATATCTCAGACCCCAACTATACAGCAGAACAGCCAATCACCTTTCCATATCTTTTATTTTTAAGAAGTTTATCCATATCAGAACCTAAATTTCGCCTCTATGAGTTCTAGCTATAGTCAATTCCTGGTCTTTTCTGTGAAGAAAACAAGTTAGTTAATTTCTTCTTCTTTATAATAATTGTCAAAATCTTTGAAGAGAACTTGCATCT